>NC_043759.1:13494166-13788849 GCF_902148845.1 Salarias fasciatus
CGGAATTGACAGTTAACATATGTGTCCTTGTATCTGCTCAAGGGTCCTAATAATCCCGTTAAATCTTTATCCTCGTGAATGATAGCTATCAAAAGGATGTCTCTTTTTATTAGTGCTTTCTTTCAGGAAATTTTCTTCATTAAAAAAAAAAAATTAAACACTTTTTTGGCATTTCATCGGATGAATGGTACGTCTCTTCACACAAAAATATGTGCCTTCCTCCGACTTAAATGTATTTTCTACAGAAAATAAAATATATAAATAAATGTGAATAACACTTGAAAATAGTAAGCAGCATTTGTGTCACATGAAATGTAACTCAGGGATATAAATGTTTTGGTTTCATTAAACCTGAATATAAATAACTCCCTTTGGCTAAAGCCGCCTGAAGGCATTCATTCTTCATTTTTTTTTTCTTTTCCTTTTAATTTCTTATAGTGCTATCTTACAATATTTTTAGATGCAATTTTAAAGACTTAGGATATTTACTTATGCTTGCTTTTGTGCTGCCCTCTAGCTCTCCGTGTGTGTGTTTGTTACAGAAATAATACACATCAGAAAGAGAATTTTTAAGATATGGATATCTTAAAGTCCATTGGTGTGTTTATAAAAGAAACAAAACAAAACAGGAGATTCATCATGAAGCCGTCGTTTTCAGCCCAGTCACTCTGGGAGGAGCTGAGTAGTTTCTTTTTAAAGCTGCCACTCTCTCCGTTCAGAAGTGTGACGGGTCGTACAGTGAAACCTGCCGAAGACCTTGATGCTGCAGAATTTCTGCTGGTTTTCTTTTGCTGCCTCTTCGGATTTGACGCCTGTGCGGTTTGTCATTCCAGATATAAAAGGCTGCAGCCTGAAACATATTCCTGCAGATCTCTTTTATCATTAACTGTTTAACACCGACTCCCAGGCAACTGATTGTGTTTACAGTGCTGCCAACATGACGCTGAATTATCTCTGCTGCCTCCTAGATGTTCCAACGGATACTACGGCCAGCCCGCCGTACCGGGGGGATCCTGCCAGCCCTGTGATTGCCATGGCAACCTGGATCTATCCGTACCTGGCAGCTGCAACCCAATCACAGGCCAGTGTCTGCGGTGCCGCCAGGGTTATGGTGGCGAGGCCTGCGACAGCTGTGCCGAGGGTTATTATGGAGACGCCATAACGGCGAAAAACTGCCAACGTAAGTAATTGAACTTACCGTTTTAGATCCATATTTTTTAGATGTAAAAAAAACAAAACAAAAAACACACACACACACACACTCACACACTGTTACATATACCCAGTGATTTTCATGCCAACCTAATCAATGCCCATCACTTCCACATGCATATGCAGCCAAGTGCTGGTTAATATTAGCTGCTTACTTCAAATTAGTGTTGTGGATTTCACATTGGAGTTGGTGTAATCAGACTTGGCAGATCTGATTTGATTATAACAAGCTGGTGTGAACGCACTTTCAATGCAATTTAATTGTGGAGATTTCAGAGCCGCCATCCAAAACGTGTTTTCTCTAAATAAACAGGCCAAGACCTGCTGAAGAGTGGATGTCAGCCCACTTCCAAGGAATTCAATAATCAATTTAGGCTTTTTATAAGCAATGGCGAGGCTTTGACAAGGCTTCCTATTCATATCATTGGAAATGTTGAATATATTTCTCTTTTTACATGTTTACATGCTGTCTCTTGCTTTATCATTTGCAACATAAATACTTTTTCTTCAGTAAAGAGCAGCTGTCTTACTATTACTCTAAACTCCTGTCTACTTCACGAGTAATAACAACATTAGACTGTATATATGTAATCGGTTCATAACATGAAAATGACTAACATGTTCCCAATGATGAGATCCAATTTCAACTGGACTTTGCGAGTGAATCAGTCGTCACGTTGACCTGCGCGGTGCTGACAGCGCCGCTAATGTGTCACTGTCTACAGTCTATAGCCTGCAATCAGCAAAACCGAGTATTTCAGGAGAAAAAAAGTCTCTCATGTGAAGTGTTATAAAAAAGCTCACAGTGCGGTTTGGATGTATCACCAATAACACAGATTTCTTATGGAAGTCAATTTTACCTCAGTGATAGCTTTAATAATAAAAAAAAAAAAAAAAAAAAAAAAAATCAAATATAGAGTAGAAAGTATACCATCTGGAGTGTGTGTGTGTGTGTGTGTGTGTGTGCGTGGACAAGCAGCTGTGCTGGTAGGAGGTGCGATGTCGGAGCAGCCCACTGGCTGCCAGCTGTGCTTAAGAGTGACAATAAAAGCTGTACCTGCAAAAAAAATTCAAGAAAGTGATAGAGGAGAAGAGCGAAAAGCAGAGGAAAAAAAAAAGAGATGGCAGGGAATACAGACATACAGATGGCTCTTGTTTGTGAAAATCTTCATTAAAACCTGTGCTGTTGACAAAAAAGGAGGCAGACAGAAAGACAGATTATCAGATACCTCACACTGAGCGACAGACAGGCGGACTGATAAACAGACAGATAAAACTGTCAGGCCGGCACAAAGGCAGGTAGAGCAGCTGACAGAGGGTATTAATGTGTATTTGATAGTTCATTGTTCTGTAGTTGTTTCCCCTCTCCACCCAGCTAAATGGTTATTGATTAATCAGCCTGATCTATTGCTCTCCTACAGTGCTGATCGGCTGCTTGTGTCTCGGAGATGGAGGGTTGTTATTGATCCTGTACGAATGACAAAAGACCACCAAGAATTATTAAAACACAACAAGTCCCTCTCTCTCCGGCGTGCGCCCGGCCTCTGTCCGTCTATCTCGCTCCCTCTGTCTGTTTGGCTCTCTCCATCACTCCCAGTCTTAATGAATTTTATTGAGTGGAGCAGGGGAGTTCAGACCGAGTCCATTTGCACACTATTAGACTGTAAAAATCCTTTACTTTTTCTTTTCATGTCAGTGTTTCCATCTTCGGCCATTATTGCTGCAGCCGCCGTGCCTCTGTGTTATTGGTGGTTCAGTTTAATTCCGTCCCAGAACAGAAAATGGTTTGATTTTGCCACAGAACGTGACCGCAGAGCAGTTTGTCTCGGGAATAAATTGAAGAAGATGAACTGCTATGACCATTCCTCTCGCTGAGAAAAAGTTGCTTGAAAGGTGCTGAAGGTACATTTGAATCGCAACGTCGCACATTTGTCCAACAGCGGGATTTTAGTGGATTTTTAATAATCCCATAATGTAATTATTCTTTCTTTTTTCTTCTATCCTTTATGTGTTTGACACTCACTAAATGTTTCATGGGTGATTCAAACAGCTGATCAATAAACTCTTGGGGTCTTTGGGAAAACTCACTGCTCTAAATTTGCCTTCCTTAATGGACTGGTTGTAAAAGAGGCACTGATACTCAAAGTAATGAGGACTCAAATACGTAGTGAGTTAAAATGCTTTAAAAAAAAAAAAGAAAAATTTGGCTGGCTGATCATGGTCAGAATGATAATGACAAATACGTTGTTCAATATTGAAATCATGATTAGATAACATATCAGATCACATCTGTATTGGAAAGGGTTAATTGAGAATAAGTATACCATTCCAGCAACCCTCAATAGCATTTTTTATTAAAGACAGAAAAACCAAAATGCAGCAGTCTTAATTGAAAACTCAAATATAGACGACTCACCAATCAATACAGCCTCTATGGACTTAAACCCAAATATTTATGATTTAACTGTGGCCGTCAAAAGGGAGACCAAACTTCAATTCATTTCGCCTTATTTCGGGGTTAACGTGTCTTACATATTATCTTTATGCCCGTATTCGAAATATATATAGTCACTCAGATTCCTCCAGCTGATTTTTTTTTTTAAAAAAAAGAAATCCTAATTCAACATTTTTACCATGTAGCTGCAGGTAAAAGAAGGTGGCTCTAAGGCGTTGCTAAAGGCTACCACAGGGTTTATTTTTAAAGTTTTTGTGGTTGGAAGGTTACCGGTTTGAATCCTATATTGAGCTCTGAAAGTATAAAGGAAATGAGAAACACTTTTCTTCTCACCTTTCATGAGTCGTCCTCAGTGAAATGGCTTAACCCTGGATTCTGCCGCTCGATCTGCTCAGTGTCCAGTGTTCCCTCTGAAGTGTGTGTGTGTGTGTGTGGCAGCTTCCAGTAATGACTGTAGAAAATAAAAGTCACTGAAAAGCCCAGATGTCCTTTAGTGATTGAGACTAACAGAAAAGACAGCAAGGTAATATCTTGTACTTATCTTGTACTACCTGATAGTACACACATCTTTACCCTCTATGTTCTCCACGAACATGAAGCAAATTTAAATGACCATAAAAATCTGATGGATGCCATCCAATCATAGTGGTGCCCCTATTCAAATTCTGCATTGGAGTCATCAGGGTAGTGAGGAAGAAGGTTGTTAAATAAGGCACACATCACACTAAACACACAACCACTAAACAGTGATGGGATTATTCAGCCTGCATGTAAGCGAGCGTAGTTGCAAACATTTACATTGACATTAGTAAGCCATAACATTACAACCAAGTCATAGAACATTTGTAGAAGGTTTTGATCCTTAAAGTTAAAGCCGGAATCAAGATGGTTTTAATGTTTTGGCTTCATTCTCAAACACCCAGTGAGCCTTGCAAGATTCCTTTTTTGCAAGCGTCACATTATATTTCAAAACACTTCTTCTTAGGAGTGTAGAGAGGATGTAGAAAAAAAATGCAAAGCACTTTTTGTGAAATTCTCTTGAAATTTTAATAAAGAAATTAGATTTTTTTTTCATCATATTTTATATTTAATAAAATGCTGTATATATAAAGCGCTATATGGTGGGACAGTGGTTAGCAATCTGGCTTCACAGGTCCAGGTTCACGTGCCAGCTCGACCTTCCTGTGTAGAGTTTGCATGTTCTCCCTATGTGTGCATGAGTTTCGTCCGTGTACTCTGGTTTCCTCTCACAGTCTAAAACCATGCATGACTATAAACTGCCGCTTGGTGTGAATGTGAGTGTGTGTGGTTGTCTGTTTCTGTGTTTGCCCTGTGATGGACTGAGTAGCATGTGTGTGCTGCATGCTTACAAAACAAGCAAACTGCAGATTATAAACTTGAATTTCCCAATCTGGGATTAATAAAGTATATCTCTATCTCTATCTCTATAAAAATGCACAAAAAATGCACAAATGCTGCATTTGAATAGGGGCTAGTTCAGGTTTTGACTCTGCAACACATTCATCATAACGCATGGCTGCCTGTTCATTGTAAGACACCGTAGCGGAAATGTGAGATATACTCGAGAGCACATTGACACAGCAACATGAGAAAAGCACAAGGAAAATGTTTGGTTGACTGACAAAACAATGCCTAAAATGTTTAAAAAGCACACGCAGCGCCTTGTATCGCAGACGCACAATGAGCAACTCCCACTGGTTATTGATGTGACAGATCGCTGATCGCTGAATAACACAACATAACGCGTTTCAAGTCGGAGTTAAAAATATCTTTACCGTGATTACTGGAAATAAAAAAACACGGCAAAAAGTAACATTTTATCTCACAACAAGGCTTGCATTGTAAGAAGTGACAGAACAGAGTCCAGATGGTCCCCGAAGGGTGAAGCTGGGGGGCCGAGAGACTGGATGATGGCGTTACACACATACAGGCTGTATGTGGATGTTTTGTCGTGGGTTCCATCAGGCGTTGTTGTGGGTGTGCAAATCTGCATGTATGCAGTGGAGTTGGAGTGTCTGTGTGGGAGGCCATGCGTGCCTTTCTGTGTGTGTGTGTGAAGCAGAATCTACTGTATGTTGTGTACCGTGTGTGTGTATTTTCCCCGTATATCCTCTGTGTGTGTTCTCGTGTGGACATCTGTTGTCCCTCTCTCTCTCTCCCACCTCCCATCCCACAGTCAGGTCTGTCCTTCTGTCTCTTTACATCTACCAGGCGAGAATGGCAGGAGGTGTGTGTGTGTGTGTGTGTGTGTATATATGTGTGTGTGTGTGTGTGTGAGAGAGACAGCCCATTCACCAGATGGAAGCTGTTATGTTCAAGTCTTTAATTGTATATCTAAAGGGTTGATTGCCGTATGTGGGTGTGTCGTTTTCCTCCACTGAGAATTAAAAATTAAGCAAAATGCGTTTTAAGTAAAGTTGATGTCATGTAAAGTTTTCATAATTAAATGGGATGAAAAACAAAAAAAAATGTAGGCCTAAAAGATCTGATGTGGGAGTAGGGTTTGTGTAAATTTCAGAATAAAAGCTCTTTGCAGTTATGCACATTCGCTGTGTTTTGTTGTTTGCTCTCTACTCGCTCCATCTTTCTTGCTCACATTCAACAATGGCTCTCTGTGCATGCTCGACTCTGCCTCTGCGCTTGCTCCACTTTTTTACAGCGTCACAAATGTGCCAAAGAGCCAGCCAATCACAGACCTGCACGCGGCCATTCTGATTGGCTGATACTGTTTAATCAGTTCCCTGTTTTGGTTGCTGTACTGTACTTGGAACACGTTAAACAAAATAATCCTTTATTTTATGTACTTAAATATAGAAAATTCTCATTAAAAACATGTTGTAATCCGCTGTAAATCTTGGTTCGACTCGAGATTGCTGCAGGACTTCCGGTGTAAAAGCTAACTTAATGCAAGTTTCAAATATCTGCACACACTTTGGTTTTCTTAGTGCAAGTAAACAGTGAATTGCATAAAACTACAAAGAAAAATATGTATCTGTGTATCGAATAAAAGTTGTGAAGTTGTTCATCCACTGTCTGTGGTTGCAGCTTTTGCTCACAAGCTGTTTTTGTTTTGCCTTGGACTTTTTTTTTTTTTTAAATGTTTCTTTTTTCTCTCTTCGGTTTCTGTGCAAAGTAAAGCCTGCGAAAACTAAGTCAGCCCACTAGACTGAAGAATCTATTTGGGCAATAGAAGATTTTCTCTAAAGTAGAGTGAGTGGGATATTAGAGTGGATATCAACGGCTAATCCGGAAGAAGACCTTAAGCAGGATCTAAGCTCTTATCCGACGCACTGTGGTGTGAAGTAAACACACTTTGGACTTGTTTCATTCTTAAATATGCCGCTCTTCCTTCCCCCTCCTGCGCTGCAGCCTGCCTGTGCCACACCAATGGCTCCGTGTCCGAGGTCTGCCACGGAGCGACGGGGCAGTGCCGGTGCAGGGAGAACGTGGTCGGCCGGCAGTGTGACGAGTGTATGGTGAGTATCGTGACAGATGATGGTGTAATTATGAAGCATTAAAGTTAAAGTATAGCCGACAAAATTTCATAAAGATTGAAAAACCTTTGGACTTTCTCTCTTGTTATTAACCTGCGTTCTGTTACCGGCCCAGCCGAACTGCTGGTGGGACGCAGAGCGGCAGGAGTGTATGCCCTGCCGCTGCAGCCAGCACGGATCTGTCTCGCAGCGCTGCGACGTCGAGGGCCGCTGCATCTGCCGCGCCGGCTTCGTCGGCCGGCGCTGCGACCTGCGTCGCCAGGGTTACGAGAGGCGGGAGACGCGGCGGCCCGTGGAGCGCGTCTCCCTGGAGGCCGTGCAGCAGAGATGGGGCGGCTCGTCCCGCACGGGGGGCTGCCCCCGGGGGGCGTACAGGCCTAAGCCTGGGGTAACACACACTGCATGAGGATGGCAGTGCTGTGTTTTTGGGTGGCATGGGGTGTTTTTGACTGGTGCGGTTTTGTGCATCCGTTTTCATCCTTGTCATTTTTTTCTTGGCAATGTTGTGATTCAAGAAGCTTCATTCTAAAAGCTTTGCATGGGAAGAGAGGTGTGTTTTAATAATGCGACTCTTCTTGCCTTCCTTCCATTTGGGAATGTTCCTGAATGTAAAATGTCACTTCTATAGGTGGCTCAGGGTGATTGTTGGCACTTACGACTGTAAATGTCAATAGTTTTAACAAATTCATGTTTTTTTTTTCTTCCTGAGGTAAACTGCAAGAAGCTATTTTTTATTTTCATATTTTTTTTCTTTTGATTTTAATGTGAATGTGGATTTTGTTTCAGACATTTGGGAGTTTGTGAATGTCAGCGACCGGATGATTTAACTAACACTGGAGTTGTTTTTGTTGTGTTTTGAACTGAAATATAATTACATATAAATCCATGTGGATTCCCACTGTGATTTTCGAGTGTGTGCTTCTCACGCAACGTGGTTTTTCTGAAAGTTTTCACCTGGACTGAGTGCCGTGTCTTTCTGTGTGTGTGTGTGTCTCACCAGGCTCAGACTCACGGCATCACCACAGGCGGAGTGTGTGTGCCGTGCCACTGCAACTCGTTTGGGTCGAAGTCGTTCGACTGCGATGAGAACGGTCAGTGTCGCTGTCAGCCCGGCGTCTCCGGACCCAAATGCGACCGCTGTTCACGGGGCTTCTTCAACTTCCTGGAGGGCGGCTGCACACGTGAGAGCGGACATTTTATTCTTCTTTGAAACTGAACACTCATGGGAATCAAAACTAGTTGTCCTGCTAGTCACTTGTAATGAAGCAACGTCAGCGCTCGAGAAGCGTTGTCGTTTTTAAACTGCTGCTTTGTTCTTTTTTTTAATTTGAAGTTTACAACAATTGTCTGAGACGGAGTCATATTTTCAAGCATTTGTTATTTTAGAAATTGCACACGCATCTCTTCAGGTTGACGAGGCCGTCGCTTTATTAACACAAAGGGGAATCTTTCAAAGCCCTCAGGAAGGACAACGTTGAAACATTTGTGCCTTGATGAAAAAAAAGAAGAAAAAAAAAACAGGCACTTGCTTCTTGTTGCAGTAATTTAAAGTACAGTTTGGATGAACAATCAGTAGTCAGTTAAAAAGCAAAAACCACAAAAACTTTGGGGCACAAAGTTGCAGTGATTTGCTGTGGGACCCCATAAAAAGAAAACACAAATATAAAAAATAAATAAATTTATAGGTCAATTTCATGATATTTGAGATCAGTGCCAAGCATAATTACCTTGTAACTACTAAATAAAAAACATATTTCTGTATGAAGAATTACCAGCTCCATGGACGTTGATGTAAACTCAAATTGGAGTCACTTGACAAAAAAGTAAATCGACTCTTCAAATTTTATTTTATAAAAAGCTTTGGACTTCTGATACAATCACTTGGCATTCCACTGATAAGTTTTTTGTTTAAAGGTGCCTTAAGGAGTTTGCACGTTTTATGCGAAACAGCGGCCCCTGCAGGCCTTGGGCGTAATGCAGCTTAGTGAAACACTCGTGCCTGTGGCTTGCGTGCACGGAAGAGGGGAGCTCCTTCCTCGCTCTTTTAGTAGCGCTCGAGTAAAATGTCAGTTTCTTTTACCTGGTGGAGTCTGTGCTGGAGCTGTGGCAGTGCTAGCAGCTGGTCTTTTCTTACTTTCTGGAAGCTCCTGCTCAGTTGTTGCTCACTAAGCATCTGGCGGAGTAATGGCGGACAAAACGAAACTTAACTCAATCAGGCCGGCCGGAGCGCGCGTTACGTCATTCCTTTCAAATTCTCCCCCAAAAAAATTCTGGTGCCGGACCGGCACCGCAACTTTCAAGTGACATTTTAGCGCTGTTAGAGGTACTTGGAATGAATATGTCAGGGCACATTGTACACATCATTGAATATTTGTAACATATTTATGGTGGAAAATAGGTATTTTTAAAGTTGAAAAACTCCTTAATGCACCTTTAAACGGTAAATTTTGGCAATCAGGCTTTACTGTTGTAGCTTAATCACTCTTAAGTTTGACATTTTATACTCTTTCCATCATAGATACTTGTGAATGTCATTTACTGGAACAGAGTCTTTAAGACAAGTGATCATTTTATTAATGTAATTAGCAAAAGGAGAGATACTTGTGTTCAGTTGTGGGGCCTGAAAGTTTGAAATCATTAAATCATCATATTTTGTTGTTTTCCACCTTCTTTCAGGTTAATGAACGTGGTGATTTTTTTTCACCATTTATTCACTTCACCTCCAACAGGCATGAAACTCTCAAACTCTGCATACTGTTAAGACATATGATCGTATCAAAACACAGCGATAGAAACAAAGTAAAGACTGCAGGAGAAAAGCAATAAGGAACAAAATGGAGAATTCAAACTTTGTAGGCCAGCTAAAAGAATTTTTAAAGATAAAAATTCACTGTGGGAAATTAGTGGCACATTGATGTGACTTTTCTTCATATTTAAAGCTTGAACACACAGAATAAAAATAACATTAGCTTTGAATTATTTACAATCTTTGCTGTTAAATAAGCAAAACAGCTTGTAAATATTAAATGTCCAGGGTGTCCATGAAGGAGGGTTTGAAAGGAATCTGATCAGATGTATTGAAATATGTATTTCTGTATTTTATATGTATGCTAAAAATGAATCCTATGAGAAACAGAGCAGTGTTTGAACCGTCTGTTTACACATGTGCAAATTACAGAAACAGCCGGCAGCTCACAACATTATTATTTCATTTTTTGTCTGTTTCTGCTCACTGACACAATGTTACCTCATGATCAGTGCTGTGCTTTTTATTATGGACGTTTCAGGTGCTCTGTTTCCGCACTGGAAGCACATTTCTTCTCAAACGCAGTGATTTAATGTGAGGTCTGCTGGAATTGAAAGCCAAGCCTTGTGTCTTCTTTCACACCTCAAATTAAAGGTCAAGGTTGGGCCAAATTATGCTGCTGTAGCTTCAGTTTTTATAGAACTTTTCTCACGTCGGAGATATTCCTGTAAATGGAGTGTGCGTATGGAAATAGGTGTTAGAGGAAGTGCCATTTTTAGAACGTGCACTTCTGTTTTTACTTTTATTAAAATTCTACTCGCTCTGGGAGTTTGCTGCTCCAGTCCTGATTTGTGTGGAAGAACCAGCTTCTCAGTGGCCAGAGTGAGGTAACATGAGAAAACCACATATTGTTTTGAGCAATTGGAGTTGCAGACATGTTTTTTTTTAATGAAGAAATACATTTAAATTATCAATTCTTGGGCCCTAAAATCGTGGCAATGAGGTGCTGCAGACTTGTTGAGTCCCACGAAGAGGATTCTGCATCTCCGCAGATCAAGAATTATTAATAGCATTTCCCACAATGCTCCTAATGCAAAACATTATTGATGCCAAATACAATTAGCAGCCAAGAAGAGCACTGATAAGTTTGCCAAAAAGGAAAACACAGACATACAAAAAAGGCATGGGATCATTTTCTTTGATCCATATCAAGATCGCCAACACAGTGCAGCATTCAGGTCAAAACAATTATATTCCTATTTTTTTAATGTCTACCCAGGATTTACCTCAGAATGCCATTGAGAAACTCAGCTTGCAAAGACACACAAATTAATGAAAGGAGAAGAAAATGCTTTTTTTTATGTTTGCTTACATATAAGTAGCTTTTTTTTTTTTTTAGAAAACATAAAAGAATGGACATTTGTGTTTGGGCCAACACTTTTTGGCAATAAACTTCTCACCAATGGAAAGCCTGGAAGTTTATTTCTTTTTTTAGTTCCTTGTAAGGAGTTTGTGCTATGAACTCAGCATATTGGAAAAAAAGCTTTTCTTGTTGCTTGTTTCTTGTTTTAACTTTCAGCTAAGAAGGACCAAACTCTAAACCCCCCCCTCCCATGTTCATCCCATAATTACATTTCCCACAAAGGGTTTGCAGTAATGAAATGTGTTTTTCTGTGTTTCCTGCAGCCTGTCAGTGCAGTCATGTGGGGAACAACTGCGACGCCACCACCGGGCAGTGCATCTGTCCCCCGAACACCATCGGCGAGCGGTGCGACCGCTGCGCTCCCAACCACTGGGGCCACGACATCGTGACTGGATGCAAGGTACGTACTTGTATTCCCAACATAGCATGCATTGCATATCTGATTTAGAAGTGAAACGTTTTACTTTTTCACTCAATATCCTAGCTCATTTTGTCAATTTTCCAAACTTTGTGAAAATTTGTTTGTGGTAATGGATGAATGAGAATAATAAATAACATTTTGGGTAATGAGCAGTTAAATCATGTTACTGCAAATTAACTAATCTAAAAACCTTTTCTTTATCTTATGCTCCTTTCCACTTGCTCTCTTGGGGTTTATTTTACTTCCAAAAATCAGCTCTGTATATTTTACGATGTATTTAACGATTTCTCCGCATTATCTCATCATTACTTTTTCCTTTAAATCCAACCTTCCCATTTCCTTTACTTGTTTCTAACACATCTCTGTTCAAAGTATTTGAAAATTGATTGTTCTGCACTGAAACGGTCTAACCAACGAGCCTCGAGGCAGCCAACAACAGGAAACTATTAGGAGTTGCGATGGACTATAAGCAATTAGAGGCGTGAACATGAAAGTACTGTACGTTTTAGAGCAACAGCAGATGATTCCAGACGAGTTCGTCATATCGGCACAGCAACGAGGAACTGGACAGATCTTCGTGGGACCAAAACAAACAGAATGGCTGCCAAAAACATCAGAACAAAGTGAAACATGGCAAACCAAGAATGTACAACACACTGTGGAGCAGTCAGGAAATCACAACAAAGGAAAAAATGACGACAAAGGAAATTAACAAGTGTGAAATATTTAATTCACTTATGAACAGGTGCATGCTGATCCTTAATGAAAAGCATAAGATTCTTTGAATCATGAATTCATCGACGGTGAAATGCTGTTGTTCAGAATAACCTTTTGTCAGTGCTTTCATTTCACCGCTGTTATTTTCTTGCACACCGTCATTGGAACGGACAGACCTTTGCAGCCTCTTAGCTTTTGATTGTGATTGGACGTCTGCAGCCTTTATCCTGGAGCGCGAGCAGCAAACATCTGTTTAAATGCTGTTTTCATCTTTGATTGAGGCATCTGTCACTTGTATTATTATACCATCGTATTTACTGATTGCTTTTAGTAAGAAAGCGACTCTAACGCAGCACCAGCCGTTTATTAACAGGTGTATAGTTTTGTTGCTGTTTAAATTTCTACCCATTGAAACTCTTTCCACCCTGACCAGGTCACCATTCCTTTCTTTTTCTGTATGCTTTTTATTGTGTTTTCTTGAACGTGCCATTCGGTTCCATTCAATTCCGGGCCACCACTTTACATACATGCTTTTAAATTGTGGAACTGGAACCCGACAAAACACATCCTCAGAAAAATTGAGTCAAGGTGGGCTTAAATTATTAGTTTGGAAACTGCTGCATTTTTGCTGAAGGGACAAATGGAAGTAATGTCAAAGATTCTTAATTTTCTATGAAATCTATCTATCTAGGTCTTATCTAAAGGATTCTGACTAATCCATTTCAGAATATAAACTGTAGATCTTTACTGACAAATTAAGAATTGCAAAAAAAAAAAAAAACAGAAAGAAAGTTGGTTAGTCTGCCATGAACCATCAATCTATTTAATTTTTAATGTTAATATTATTTTTATTAAAATAGATTTGGTTGTAACCATTGTGTGACTCTTTTTGTTGGGATTATCATTTTAATTTTTCTCACAGAGTGAAGTGCTTTTGTCTTTCTCTCATTAGTGGCACAAACCATGACTTTTCTTTTGGGGGGGCCGTCAGAAGATAAGACACTTGTATCATCTGCATAGAGTTTTGTCTTGTGAATTAAATTTGTTATTTATATCAGTTTTGTATTTTTTTTGTTAACTCTGTTAGATCCTGAGGATGGTTTGATGCATATTGCGCCTCCCTCTCTAGAGCTAGTGTATATTGATTAATAAGGCATGCAATTAAAAACAAAACCATGCAAACTCCACAAAAAAATGCTCACAGCCAAAACACAGCTTTATACATATTCTGTAAACTTAAGGAATATCGCATTTCATTTTAATTCGACATTTTCTTTTCATGTCCTGGAAATCTTGACTGTTGTTTTAATACATTAAATCACAGTTTGCATTGTTCAGAAAAGTAAAGATTAAAACGCTGGTACTCCCTCCCCTCTGTTTACCGTAGGAGTGCGGCTGCAGTGTGATCGGTTCGGTGACCCAGCAGTGCAACGTGAACACCGGCTGCTGCTTCTGTCGCGACTCCTTCAGAGGAGAGAAATGCAATGAGTGTCAAATTGGATACAGAGATTTTCCTCAGGTAAAGCAGCCAATTTCTAATTCTGCTAATACTGTTGTTGTTGGTATACTTCATGGTAAGAGATTTAGTAGCTCCTTTGGACATCAGAGAGACACTGTGATGTTTCTTATGGATTTTCTTAGCTAATAAGACTCAAATGTTTTGTTTTTTGCCAATTTATTGAAAATTTAGCGATATAAAGAACATTTATTTTTACAGAATAAAATAAAAGTTCCATTCAAAACTTTTTGAAAAAGTAATTGAGGCCAGAAAAGGGAGAGGAAAAAAAAAAAAAAAAAGAAACCAGCTGTGGGTTTGGTGTTTGTCTGAACTTCACAGCTGACATTGGAGTGAGAAGATAATGGCAACATTTTCATGTTAGAGTAAAGTTTAATGGTTTGGTGAAGCATAAAGCTGGGACACACTCTGGTAACTCCTCTCTGAGCCTGTCACGGCGTTGATAACAGGATCCTGGCGTTGTCTGCCCTCCACATTTCCCCACAGTGCATCCAGTGCGAGTGCAACATCTCTGGATCGGACAGCGAGACCTGCGACTTGGAGAGGGAAGTGTGTGGCTGTGCTGATCGAACAGGAAAGTGTAACTGCAAGGTAAAGCATCCACACATTAGAATAATCACCCGCACATCCTGATAGTTGTAGCTTCTCCTCCCTTTCTTTACAGCTGCTATACTTTTAAGAAAGTTCACTTCAGGTCCTGTGAGAGTGTTTGCGAAAAAGTGCGAGGAAAATGTGGTATTTATTCCAGAACCCCAACACAGAGAATAGGTTAGGTTTTAAATGTCAATACAGATTTAAAACCTACTTCAGGTGCTTTCTCTGTCCTTTTCTCTCTGTGTTTGTGTTTTATCGTATACGTGTGCATGTGTGTTTATGCATAATTACTCCGGTAAATGTCACAGTGCTGAATATGAGTGGAGTCTCCCTGCAACAGCCTCCACATGCGAGACAGAAAAGCACATTCATACATATATTTAAATTAAACTGTTGAGATAATGTTCCTCTTTTGTTGCTGTTCACTTTCCAGGTTTTGTGACAGCTGAATTTTAAAAAAACAAGAGAACAGTGCATTAAGCAGTTCACGGAGTGACTGTATTTAACAGCATGTAATGACTCATTATGTCATTTGATTAAAAAAAAAAAGTAATTATTATTTACTTGAAAAAAAAGTCTTTAAATATCACGAGGAACTTTGGTAAACTTTGGCATTTTCAACAAAATTAATATTAGGTAATTTTGCCATCATTTTTATTGGTAGTCGTATTATAGGAGGAATATAAACTGAACAATAGTGTGCAAACTCCACACAAAGAGCTCAAACCCAACCCAACCGTGAAGCTCCTGGTTATGCGGGGAGTGTCGTCTCACCGTCAAACACAGTTCATGAAAAATCTGACCTGTTGAGCTTTCAAGATTTATAAAACATAGATTTCTATTTTTTTAGCCCAAAAAAACAAAAAAAAAAAACATTGATTTATAAAAACAAGCTAGGTTTGAGAGATGAATGAATCTTAGCGTAAAATTCTAGTGAAACAATGGATGAAATGTTAGTTGTGAGCGGTATTTCGGGGGAAACTCCAAATGATTTTATATGATGTACCCCTCTGTCACCATGTTATCACTTTAGCGCTCTCTGTCCCATGAAACAAATAATCATGCAGTGTTTTCACACACACACACACACGTAGAAACTTGTTTCTATACAGCGGGACAAAAGCACATATTTCACTTCTCATGTGATCGCTGTGACAAGCGGGTCACATTATCTCATTTGCTCAGCTCTCATCAATAGCTTTAGCGTGCGCGCGCACACACACACACACACACACACACACACACACACACACACACACACACACACACACACACACACACACACACACACACACACACACAGAGTCACGTATTCACTGTGAGTCATACCAGACTGGTGACACTTTTTATTTCTGCTGTCACTTGCTGATCACATTATGCCGCACAGACAAATAGTAAAACAGCTTCTTTGCACACGCTCATGCACACACGCACGCACACACACACACCTGATTTATGGCCTGTAATGAGACTCCAGATCAATGGGTGTCATCTTCAGTGTGAACAGGTAGGCGGCTGCCCGCCTGTCACTCAGACACTCATCCATCAGCTGTCCCTCTCTTCATCTATTTTTTCTGTTCTAGTTTGAAAAAAAAAAAAACTGTGTGTACAGTCCAGGCTGTACAAACTTGAGCATTTGCAACATATTTTCTTCTTAATCAACAGCTCTTTAGGACATTGCACAAGAAAAGCTAAAAAATACATGTGGATTACTTTAGTGTATTCAAATACTGAACTAAGCCAGCAAAAAAATAGCATCCATGCAGCAGGTGTCTTATCTAAAAAGATGTATGTGAGAGTAAAAACACAACAAAGACTGCCCAAGACTGCAGGTTGTGGGTGTAGATGTTACCTTGTCAGCATTAAGAGAAAGATCTCAAAGCCTCAGAGGATTCACGGTGAGATTCAGCCTCAGTAACTGAAGGATCACTAAGTGGTTTTGCAGAAAGTAACAGGAAGAACTGTGAACGAATTGAACAGATGAAAGGAAAAACTGTGTCAATCACAAATCAGGATACAGGTTTAAATATAACTTGTTTGTAGTTCTGGTAGAGGCCGGACAGGTTTGACAGCCAGCTACTCCACGATCAATCATTAATCATTTTCTGATGCACGCTCGGGTTCGGGAGCAGTTTTTATATTCGGCTTTAATTCAGCACCTTAAAAGTCACTGCATGACTCTTCGTCGTCGAGCGAGGCGATAATGCTAAATGTAAAATCGGTAAAGACATAAAAACTAAATCATCATCTGTTTCGGATCAGCTTCCTTCCTCAGTCTGATGAAGCTTCAGAATAAATGGAGTGAGAACCCACAACCAGGAGAGCTTAAAGGCACAATAAAGCTTGAGGGATGTTAAAAGTTCTTCTTTACACGATCCTTTTGTCTCGATCTCCCTTTGTTAGGTGAGTTTGTGTGTATTTTCTGAGAGATGACAATAAGTGTCGTGGTAGAAACGACGTCTGATCGTCCAATGGTTGATCGTTAGGTCTCCTTGTTATTGTTGACATAACAGATTCTCTTTTAACGCAACAAGTTTTAATGGTGTAAAACACTGAAGTTTACTCCTTCGCATGGCTCTGTTGTTGTTGGTCCTCACTCACCACCCAGCAGAACTTTTTGACAGAACTCCACATTAATTGGATGATGTTATGTTGACAGCGCTGTGAGCCATTTCTTTGCTGAGAGAAGGCTTTATACACATCCCTGTCCACAATTCCATTTCAGACCAGTCATCTCTCAACTTATTTACTCAAAATGTAAACATTCAGGCCACCAGAGATATCCGCGGCTACGCCTACACAGCTCAGGCATTAAATGTGCTTTCTGTGTTATATTGCTTCTGCTTATTGCAGGTCTCAGTATAGGAAACGGAAAAAAAAAATTACCAGCTGACCAAAATTACAAAACTGTCGTCCTAATGTGAACATTTCAAACAAAGTGTTTTTTTTGATGAATATATTTAAAGAGAATGCTCCAAAATGTATCTTATCTCTATGTAATTTCAGGAAAATGTTGAAGGACACAACTGTGACCGCTGCAAGTCAAACACGTTTGGGTTATCGGTACGAAATCCGCTGGGCTGCAGCAAGTGTTACTGTTACGGACTGACACCCTTCTGCACAGAGGCTCAAGGACTTATCAGAATGAGAGTGAGTATGCATGCTTTACGCCTTTTTTGATCGCTGTTTAACACATTAAGCATGTCATCAAAGAGTTTTATTATGAGTGAAACACACAGAGGGAGGGAAGACGAGAGCAGAGTGTCAAAATAAAACAGGAAGGGACGGAACAGGTGAGACACAGAAACTTTATGAGGACACACAAAGAGAAATGACACATTTTAGAATAAAGGTGGATTTGGGGAAAATACAGGTGTGTAAATTGCATTTAGCATCCCGAAGTCGGAGGCAGAAGCAGAAATAGCAGGCGCCATCGGGCAGACTGTCGGCAAGTTGACAATCAGTTGTTGAGGCAGGGTGTTTTTAATAAAGGCCTTCATTGCGGAAACGGTTGCCTTCGGCAATAAACCGCCGTTTCCGTGGCAACGGTAGAGTTTTAGGATGGAGGGTGGCGAGAGGCTTCATTTGAACAAGCATTCACTTCATTTATTGTTGACAGAGAGAGAGAACGAGGGAGAGGGCGGGAGAGCCGGACAGAGAGAAAGACAGGAAAAATGTGAGAGTTTATTGGAAAGAGGGAGATTTTCTCTGAACCACTGAATCGTGAGATTACACTGAGTGGAGTGGGACTCACACACACACACACACACACACACACACTGAAGCTCATCATATCAGGATACTATACACATACACCATGCTTACATAGTGCAGAGTTCGTTCACATGCCTGCACTACATGGGATTACGAGGAGGTGAGAGGAGGACAGGTGCACACACACATCTGATGCCACCAAAGACCTCTCATTTTTATACCCGTATCATTTAGCTGTGTGTGTGTGTGTGTGTGTGTGTGTGTGTGTGTGTGTGTGTGTGTGTGTGCATGCATGCATGATCTAATTTCACATCATTAGATCTCCAAGAATTATCATTTAAACATAATATGAGAAAACATGAAGAAGAAAAAAAATCAACTGTATAAAAAAAAAGAGCTTAACAAACAGTAACTCATGCAGGAAGGAATTTCCCTGAAGGGATTAATAAAGTCAGGTTAGTTTATGTTTGTCATGTTGTCAAGTTAAATGCATTAATCAGATAAACTGAGTGGAAGAAAACAAGGTCTGCTAAAGAAAGAGGGCAAACACAGCATCAACAGCATCATCCTTAATGTTCCTCATAACAAATAGATGATGTATTATGCAGCTGGCATCAATATACAATAATTGTTTTTGAAAGAAACAACAAGAAATGCAAAAAAAAAACAAAACAACAACAACATTTTAAATAATGTTAGTGTTAATGCAATGAGTTCAGATGTTACGTTTTTTCTCACTTTGTCTCTGTCACTTATGTAATTTAATTGGTGCAGCAAGGGAAGTGCATGTGAGAAAATCCATTTCTCTGTATAAATATTTGGAATTGAATTTATTTTAAGCAATACTTAAAACAGAGACGAGCAGTTTCCCATTTCATGTTTGACTAGCTCTCTGTTATACAGCCAATATAGCCGCTCTGTCCAAGTTATAGTAACTTAATAGATTTCCAATTTCATCAGCTCATCCAAAAAGCTCCCTTCCATAATGTCTCAGATATTATTCACACAATATCAACAGAAAGAGAGAGAGAGAGGGCGAGGAAGAGAGGGCGAGAACATTCCAGCCTGATCATATGAATCTATTTTTAAATCGGTCCACTCAACCACAACCCAGAGTCAATAATAAACCCTCATATTATTATTCAAGTAATATTGAAATATCAACTCTTGAAATAGGAAACAGAGAGGAGGAAAAAGAAATGGCTATTTTTTTCCTCCAGACTGCCTGTATTGAGTCAAATATTATTCACATATGAGAGCGTGAGAAAGACTGCCACCATGAGTTTGTAGGTATCCTCAAAAAAGGAAAGGTATCCTGGCAATAAATGCATTTCTCCTAATACAGTTATAGCGCACAGTCACAGTTCTACTGGAATTCGTATGTAAAAAGAAGGCAGATGTTAGCTGTTTGGGTTAAACCTGCGCAGGTGTCGGTTCATTAAAGCTCTGAGTGTTGATTCATCTGTGAACCTGCTGCAGAAATGCTTCCAAACAAATTCAGTGAGAGCCTAAAGGTCGCTGTCTTTTACCAGCAACATTATTACACACACCGCTCAAAGGACTGTAAGCGATCCACCTATTCAACCTCGTTTGAATGTGGGCAGGAAGGCGGTTTCTAATCAGAAAAGATGCATTTATTTAGCCACTTTGGAGGAGGGTGTAGATCTATAGTGCATGGATCCACATCGACCGGTTAGACTTTTTCCACAACCCTCTGTCTGTGCACAGATCAAACAGTCCAGGACAGAACAAAAACAAACCAAAGGTGTCTGACATGTTGTGAACTTTACTGTATACATAACATATAATGATGCTCTTTTTTTGTGTGTGTCCCAGTTGATGCTGAAGCCCGAGCAGACGGTGCTGCCCCTGGTGGATAAATCCAACACCGTGGAAACGAGGACAGGAGTGAGCTTCCAGCATCCTGAGATCCTGGCTCATGCGGAGCTGGTCACCTCCACTCTCACTGAGCCCTACTACTGGAAGCTCCCCCAGCAGTTCAGAGGCTCTATGGTAGGAAGGAACCCGCCGCCTCAACCTGCCATGCTGTGTTTGTTGACTCTATTTGGTTTACTGCTTTTCATTCTGTTGATGCTTCTTGAAAAATTTGAATATTGTCCTCCTGCTTCATACATTTGGTGATGCATCGCTGCATTTCTTAGAACATTACCACCACCTGCTGATCGGTGAAGTAGAGACTCCCTGTGTGCATGAGAAAACTGCTCCGCTCCTCAGGTACAGCCAAAACAGCAACACACAACCAAATTTGTTTTCTTTTGTGTTTTTGATAAGATCACGGCGTACGGTGGGAAGCTGAGGTACGCCGTCTACTACGAGGCCAGAGATGAAACCGGTCCGTCCTCCTACGAGCCTCAGGTCATCATTAAGGGCGGCCCGAACCACAACGTACTGATGACGCGTCACGTCCCGGGACTCCAGATCGGTCAGCTCACTCGCCACGAGATCGACATGACGGAGGTGCAGTAAGACTCCGCAGCAACGTTTCACATTAGTAGAAGTAATACGAATATGTACTACGAGAGATGTATTTTCCAACTGCAGTCAGTCAGTGCAAACAGGGTGATTGACCGCAGTGGCACAAGTGATTTGTCAATGTGTGTGTGTGTGTGTGTGTGTGTGTGTGTGTGTGTGTGTGTGTGTGTGTGTGTGTGTGCGTGCGTGTGTGTGTGTACAGCATGAGTGGAAGTTCGCAGATGGCCGGTCCATGACTCGAGAGGACTTCATGGATGTTTTGTTCTATGTGGACTACATTCTAATTAAGGCATCTCACGGCAACTTGATGAGACACAGCCGGTAAAACACACACACACACACACACACACACACACACACACACACACACACACACACACACCTTCAGATTTCTCTCTGATGTTGTCTTAGTGAGGCTGCTTTAACTCCTGCAGTTATCACCATAAAGATCCTTTAAAATACTGAAACCCAAATGATATCACTTCACATTTTTGTAATGTTCACAAAAATTTCTAAATATCCAGAACTTTTTTTTCACGACTTTGTTGCGTTACAGGAATTTTGACTTTTCTCTCGCAGCATTTCAGAGATCAGTCTAACTGTGGCCGAGGAAGGAAGACCAACTAAAGAAAGTGACAGAGCCCACCAGATAGAAAAGTGCGACTGTCCGACCGGATACTCTGGATTGTCCTGTGAGGTACGCACAAACATAAACCCAGACATATGTGCACATGGATTCAGGAAGAGGTAAAGAATTCATCGCTTTTCGAAGTGATTGCAGTTTTACGTTTCGTTTTAGATTTTTCTTAATCTGGTTTTCAAAGATCCAAGTTTAAATGATTTGCTTGTTTTTTTTTTCCATGCATCTTAAAAATGTACACAGCCCCAAAAAAAAAAAAAAAACTGCTAGGTGAGAGGTGAATCATGTGATCTTCTCAAATAATTGCATCAATTAGCGATGGGCACATTTTACATTATTAGCTTCAGTGAGTGTGTTCACACTGTTCTGAGCTGACGGGAATGAATGCTTTTTGTCTGCTGAAAGCGAACGAGGAAACCATTTAGGTCACAGACTGGGCTTTCAATAATATCTCACAGGTTTCCAATTTACATTTAGTTCAGACTTTTAGGCTTTTGCGACTCCTTTCAGACTCTCCTGTTTCTCTTTTTTCCTTCTTCTTCTTCTCTTGCTTTGCTCGGCCAGGATTAGGCCTCACTGAACATGTCCTCCACTCAGACGTGATTCTGTCAAAGCAATTGACTTTCAGCTGCGTCCGGCTCCTTCACTTAAGCCACAGAAATCATACAGCGGTGACTCAATCTTTAGTTTAATGAGGATTTTGTAGCGACGGCTCGCGATACACGGATGCAAGAGTTCTGGGTAATTCCGCTGGACGACGGTGCCTGAAAGTCATTTAAGTAATATTGTGTTAATCTCAAATGGATACAAGATTTGGCAGCAAACTTTTAACTTTATTTCCCACTTTGTTCCCTGTTACTTGAAATAGGCGTGTGCATGATTTAAGACGCTATGGATCCAGTTGAGAAGACGCCAAAAAGAAGCCGAAAAGCAAACCGTGGCTAAACTTAAAATGTTTGGGTCACGGAGGGCTCGGCTGACAGATGGCCGTTCTATTTGTAGCTGCCGTCGTTGTTAATAAAGTATTTTTAAACGGGCGTTTAGTGCTAGCAGAGGGAACAGATGGCTCTTTAAATGGACTCCATTAATTATTACTGAACAGGAGAGAGAGGAAGAGAGAGTTACCTTGCATGTCTGCTTCTGTGCGTGCACGGATGTTGCCAGGTTTTTGTGTGTGTGTGTGCGCGCGCTTGTGTGTGCACAGTAGGTGGGCATGGGAGCAAGGTGTGTGTGTGTGTATGTGTGTGAGTCTGTGTTCAAAAGTTACTGAGGAGAGTAACTCTTAATTGTGTGAAGAAGAGAGTGGTCAACAGCAGCATTACGAAGTAACGATCGGTGGTGATCATGCAGGTCTCTGTACGTGCAGGAGATCACTGTGAGAACTCTTTGATTTATTTCCGTTTTAATCTCTTTTAATCCAAGTCTTTCTGTGTGCGCAGGAGTGTGCTGCAGGTTTCTACCGTCTCCGCTCAGGCTCCCCGACATCTGTTCCAGCGTCCAGCGTGCCCACCGCTGTCGGCATGGGCAGCTGTGTTCAGTGTCAGTGCAGTGGGCATTCTTCCACCTGTGACCCTGAGACGTCCATATGCCAGGTAACTCTGTGTGTGCGTGTGTGTGTGTGTGTGTGTGTGTGTGTGTGTGTGTGTGTGTGTGTGTGTCTATGTGTGTCTATGTGTGTGTGTGCCACTGGAGACTCCCATGCAGCCATATGCTTGGAAGAAAAGCTCGGGGTGAAGATGTGTGTTGGAATAGATGTCAGGTTCTGTAATTAGCCCTGCAATAATTAACCACCCCCAGCTTATTCATGCTTTATGTAATTTCCTTTCTTCTGGATCTGACCCAAAAACTGACAGAAAAAAAAAACACACGCACACACACACATACACACATTTCCTAATGATCTCGCTGAACGATCTATGAGTAAAAGTGCCGTTGTAGAGATTTTGCTAATTTTTCATTGGTGCAGTACACATTCTCATGTACTCATCCCACAAATGCACATTCATTGGAAATTTGGTAACACTTAAAAAAGGCGAATTAGCATGCCGTCCAAAGCATTGTTACGTGTAAGTTACATAGTTTTCCTGACTTTTTGTGTGTGCTTCAGTCACACACAAAAAGAACTTGCTAACTCTTGTTAGAGTTGCAGCCCAGTATTAAGAGCCCAGAAAGTTTCAATTTTTTTTCTTCTTTTTTTAAAAGAAGAAACTTTTTTGTTTTTTAACTGAAATACTTACAAACAGGACTGTCAAAAATTTCACTAATCAAGTTATCAAGCTGAAAATGCAGCCACCATGTTTATTGCCATTGTGTACCGTAAACGAGTCCAGCTGTGCTTTATAATAGCATTAAAGTTCAATAATACAAAAATACAAAATGCAAATATGTACGGTAACAACAAAACATGTAAATATAGTCAACAAACACTAACTTGCATGAGCGTACATGCGCGCCTCGGACAAAGTAAATCCTCAACTCAGTAATGGCACACGGCTGTATATTTGACATAAACTTTATCCAGAGGATGAATTTTGTTGACTTTGTTAAGTTTCAGACATATTTTCTCTGTACAGGTCTCCTCGACTCTGTGTTCTTCCTCTTTTCTGTTTTCTGGACCAATTATTACTTGTCATCTTGTTTACTTTAGTTTAGAAACACTGTCAGTGCAGAGCAGGATGCAAGAAAGTCTAAAAACAGATTCGGTGCTCGGGCTTCAGGAAATTGTTGCTCAGCCCCGAAATGCTCTCAGCAGAAGCTGAGTTTTAAATTTCTAAAAAAAAAAAACAAAAAAAAAAAAACATGAAAATAGTGTTGTTGAATCTTTCAGTTCAGGGCCAGTCCAGCAGTTACGTGTAGATTCACACACACATTCTCATGCGTTCTCGCATATAGACGAAAACTCATTCTTGAAGCTGCCTCCTCTTGTTTTGTATTTTGTTTTTCTGGGTATTGCTCCTCTTGCCATTCCTTTATCGACTTGCTCGACTCCACTTTTGTTGTTCTTCCTCCTCTCCTCCATTGATTTCTTCATTCTCGATTCTTCCATTTTCTTCTTTCGTCCGCATTTCATGTATTTACTCATTCCTCGCCTTCTTTTACCTTCGTTTTCCTTGTTTATTTCCTCGCCCTCCCATTACGGTTCTCCCCTCCAGTTTCACCAGTTTGTTTCTGTTCTCACTTCTTTTTTTTTTTTCTGCGTTGTGTTTTTAATTTCTCTCTTTCTTTCACTCTCTCCGTCTGCCTCCCAGCCATTTTTTTTTTCTCCTCGCCCATTTCTATCTTGCTCTCCATAACAGGGTCATTAGCATTTTCTAACCGAGCGGGGCTAAATTGAAAATGCTAAACGAGTTTGTTTCTCTGGTAATTAGCAGTAACGAGGAACACAGGAAGTTAATGAAAATGACTTGCCTCGTTAAGAGACAACTTCCTGTTGTACTGATTGAAGTTCCCATTTTCAACAAACAAGCCGAACACATAAGGACAGAACCCCGGGGGCTACAAACAGGAGAGAGCTGTGTGTTTGCGTACAGTATGCAATGTGATTTTTTTGTTTTTTGTATGTGTGTGTGTGTGTGTGTGTGTGTGTGTGTGTGTGTGTATCTATTATTGAGGTTCAGAGCTTGCATCAGTGAGCATTCGTCTGCATGTTGTTTGTCTCTCACTGTGTCCATATATTGAGAAATTTTGCTACATATTGATGGAAAAATAGTCTGTACTTCGGTATAGAATTTATCAGAATGCAAGTAGGAATAGATATTTCTCTCCCTGTGTGTGCGTGCTGTACTGGAAATATGACAAAAAAGAAAAAAAAGTTTATATATTTTCATACGATTGTGTTGATCCCTGCTACAACAGGTGATTGAAGTTGTGCAGAGAAAATGAGTTTATCAGACAGTCTGCTCTCCAGAAAGGAGGCTTATTAAACTCTGTGGCGCCAGATCGCACCTGTCGGCTGACGGCGAGCTGGCTGCGGGCGTGCACGGCCTCACGGCGCCTCATCATGCAGGAGCGGGATTCAGCCCAAAAACCATTCATTATTGAGTGCGGATGACCACATTTCTCACCAGAACAGGTCCAGCCTCGGTAAAAGTTCAGCAGTGCGAAGGCCCGGGAAGGCCCGGGAACCGTGGGCGGTAAAAAGAAATGAGTGATGATCTTTCTAGCGCTTCAGTGGCGGCGCTGCAGAAGCAGCTGTGATCACACCAGGCACTTCCCAGCCATAGTCTGGATTTATGCATATTAACTTTTTTTTTGTTGTGTTTGTCTCTTGTTAGATGAAGGATTTAAACTCATTAACCTGAGTGTGAACATGCTGTCAAACATTTCATTGGAACTGTAAATTGTCCACCCCAAAGCGATCCCTTTACAAATCCAGCCATCAGAGGCTGGGATGTGGGCTGACAGCTGGTAATAATGACAGTATGCTGCTATTATTTCTACTTTTCATCTGGTGTTGGTGCATCTCCAACGCTGGTGTCAGTGTGGTTGTTCCACCCTCCCAAATCCGCCCCCTCTGAGGGCAGTTTTGTCTGTTATTAAGGATCCCACGATAAGCCCGCCCATCTGTCATCTGTTGAAAACAATTAGACAGAGACGAGGAACTGAACGTAGCTGAAGGTCAAATTAAAGAAAGAAAAAAAAAAATTGAGGCAACTGATGAGTAGATGGAACGATGAATGAATTAACTTGTGGATGGATGAATAGTGATACAGCAGTGTGTATTAAAGTTGCAAAATCTTGTCAAATGTTGCCCTGATTATCTTGTGAAGTGAAGATTCCCATAGTTGTTTCAACACCGTTTTGTTTGTATGTCACCAAAAGTAGTCCTTAAATGTCATGGATGTTGTGTTATGGAATTACATGTGTGTCTTATACATCAAGTGACACCACAACAACAATAAATTAGAATAAACTCAGAGCACAGCTGATACTCAGACTATCACCGGAAAGGTAAAAGTTATATCACTTATTCACTTGCCACCCAAAAATCTTAAATCAGTGTTGTCTCTGTTGTATTAAATAAAATACACCGTCAGTTATGCTTCACATAAACGCACTCACACTGAGGAGACTCTGAGGAGGGATACATCTCTTCGTACAACCGTCAAATAGTTTTCCGAACTGTGATTATGAGAACTGAGCTGAACGGAGATCACTCCATTAGTGTTTTTTTTTTTCAAAGATGAAAAACTTTTTAAATTAGCAGTATGCGTCTTACTGCATTGTGTTACAGCTGCTTTCATTAAACATGGAGTGAAATTTTCCATCTCAAGGAGCTACACCCATGCTAGGAACTCATACTGCGTGGATAATGATGTATGTTTCAGAATCGGGTTGGAGCTAAAAGTCACAGAGGAGTTAAAGACGGTGCAGTCAGCGTCTTTACAATCGTTGTCTGTTGTGTTGGCAGAATTGTCAGGACAACACGGAGGGAGATCGCTGTGAACGATGCGCTCCTGGATTCTACGGCGTCGTCCGCGGTGCTCCAGATGACTGTAAACCGTGCGCCTGCCCTCTCACCAACCCAGAAAATAAGTAAAGTTTCAGCCTATATTTCTTCTCTTTTGTCAGTGTTCACAATGTTGAAGGGTGAAACCTCACTGTGAAGATCATTATCTCAGTGTTTGATTGTCCACCAGTTCTGTAAACTGTAGTTATTTGTGAATGTATAAATATTCCCTCACTAGATTTTCCAATATAATGTATAATGCTTGTGTCTAGTTTCAGTCCATCCTGTGTGACGGAGGGCTTCGATGACTACCGTTGCACTGCCTGTCCTGAGGGCTATGAGGGCAAATACTGTGAAAGGTAACACTCACTCACACACATAATGATTATGAGCCATACTAGTATCAATACAAGACTGACCACAGTGAATGATTGACAGCCATCCACCATCCACTATGTCTATATTTATCAAGCAACCCCTACGAACCTTTAAAAAAGTTTGATTTCCATGGTTTTAAGCATTTTTTTAATGTGTTATTACAGTATTGTCTGCAGTTTTTCCATCTTGAATGGAGTTTTTTACATAAATGCTACCTAATAATGCAATAACATCAACAACAGCTTATTGGGAAATATTACCATACATTATTGGTTGTTATAGATCCTCATGTGGATCGTTCTAGTTGTTTTAAAGTCAAAGCTCCGTTCTCCACCGGGGCCCTTTGTCTTTGAAATGACCTGCCTCAGGAGATGAGGCTTGCACGAATAGCAACTTCTTTTAAATCACTTCTTGTCTTTATTTCAAGTTTAATTTTAGCTTTAATTAATCTGGTTGTAGTGTTTCGTTGTTTTTTTTAATTCAATATTTTTATTCATTATTTTGTCCTATTAATTTATATGTTCTCTCTTTTGCGCTGCCTCTGGTCTTTGGTGTGTTGTCATCTCTAATTAGTTTTAGCCTGTTATTTTATTATTGACTCCTTTGCTTTATCTCCTCACGCCTTTTCTGATTATTTCTGTTTGCGTTTTTTTTAATGGTTCCTAATGGTGTTAAAAAAAAGTTATTATTAATGTTTTATCATTATTATATTATCTTGCAAATGACATAATCCTGGTTATATTTACAACATAATGATATTAATGATAATATCAACTAATGTTGAAACTGTTGGATGCTACGGTGTGGTAGCCACCTCACCCTTCTCCTCTCACTCCTAAGGTGTGCCACTGGTTACCACGGCGACCCCAGGACGCCGGGAGGTCGCTGTGAGGAGTGTAAGTGCTCCTCGTGGGGGGCGTTGCCCGGACCCTGCGACCCTGTCTCGGGCCAGTGCCGCTGCAGGCCCGGAGTGTCGGGACTGGCGTGTGACCAGTGCATGGGAAGGCATGTGTGTGGACCGTTTGGAATCATCTGTAAGACTAACACACTCTAACACACCCTTTGTTTCTCAGCTTTTTGTTTTTAAGTTAAAAACATTACAAAAAGTATCAAGAAAACAACTGAAGATGAGTATAGTTTCCTTTTTAAATGAGAGACTGGAGAAGGATTTGATGTGAACACATTTAGACGAAGCCACTGAGCCTTTTAAACATCCATGACTGATTAAATCCATACGATCTGCAGTAGATCCGCAATGTAAAGGTGAAATCCTGCTGAAGAAGAGGATGTGCAAACGATCAACGATGCTAAGTTGGCCTTCGATTGTAATAAGCTCAAGAAAACTTGACATTTAGATTTTAAAAAAAAAACCATTAGGTCCAAGTGTAAATGGTGCCACTCTTCATGAACCCTTCAGACGTCCTGCGTGTTGAATATATTTCATCTCGGGACTCACGACCTCACATTGTCATCTGATGTTGTGATTTTTACTTTATCCTTTCAGTGAAATGCAAATGAGCAGTCACAACCCCTTTCTCTGGCCGCCGCGTTAGACAGGAGGTGGCAGAAGTCAGATTCAAGTCATTTAGAAAATAATTTCAATGTCATTTGGGGCTAATTTAAACTTAATATGACCGTAATGGCAGGGCCAATTCGGCGCCATTAGCATGTCTCGAGGTAAGTGTGTGCAAGAGAGTGAGAACATAGAAGGAAAAGGTTGCAAGACCGAGGCTGATGGGAAATTGCTGCTGTCCAGTCGGTGGGGAAATTGCTTGCTCAGGTCTTTATGTGTTCAGACACAAAGCGTGTGTTCATAAATTGGCGGTGCGCATGCTGCAATGCACCTTGACACCGAACCACTCGCCTCTGCATCCTGACAATAATCATGAGTGCTGATGGTTTACAGAGTGGAGTGATCACGCTCGCTGTTCACTTGTTGAAGAGTGATTGCACTCACACACCTTTTTTCATGTGCTCTCTCCTTTTTTTTTTTTTTTTTTTTTTTCCTCCATCATATCAGATGCTACTGAGCACTTACGGAGTCTGCAGGTCTCATTTCTGCCGCATAGACATCATTTGCATATGAATGGCAGCACATTTCAAAAAGTGTTGCCATGAATGACCTTTTTAAATGTTTCCATCATAACAGAAAAAAAAGAAAAACGCCAAATTCTTTTAGCACTAAGTATAATATAAAGAAGGTTTTCTATATACAGTTTTATGTCTTTCTAGACTTCTGCTTCAATGCTTCATTAATTTGGCTGTTGTGGAATATATTTGGATGTTATAGTTGTGTTCACAGCATTTATAAAGGGATTGTATTTTCTTGTAGGTGTTTGATATGGTGCTATTTTCTCATGATTAGAGCATTGTTTAATATGCCAGTTTACTGCTCATTCCCAGACTTCGTATCCATGCAGAATCCTGATACTTAAACACAGTAGTGGGAGGACAACAGCTTTCAAACATACATATCTCTCTCAGCTGGAAAATGCAAATGTTTGTGAAAAAAAGCATTTTGAATCCGTTACAGCTCTGCTTGTAATTCTGACTGCAGTCTCGTGTTCACAAGCTTCTTCAGTGTTATAGATGGTGTGACTGAGTGGAACTGTGAACTGTGTGTATTCAACATTTGAACTGGTTGGAAAAATAGAATCTTTCTGAGGAAGTCTGCATGTTTTCCCTGTGCATGTGTGGGTTTTCTCAGAGCAGATTGACTCTGTCTCACAAGACACAGATCTAGCAGCTTTAGAAAATGATTGGATGCTGTTGGACACAAAAAAATGCCAGTTTAGACTTAAGCATAACACAAGTGGACATACGATGATGCAGTGATTTGCAGACTCTTATCTGAGATGATTTGCACGATTGAAGTCCAAAGTTGGCTTTTCTTTGTCCAGTTTGCATGTTCTCCCTCTGCATGTGTGGGTTTTCTGGTTTCCCCCAAGAATCCAAAAACATTGAGGACTATAACGTTTTGCATAGGTGTGAATGTTGTTGTGTTTGTCCTGTGAATGGCCAGACTGATATGCAATAGGGATAAAAAAAGTCCCACATGCAAATTTCAGCAGTTTGTTAAATGAAAGCCTGCGACACAGCAGATTCGTCTGAATAAAGCTTCTCCTCCGAGCACACTTAAATCTCACCAAACTTTGAGTAAACGCCTCAGATGTGGAGAAACTCTGGCCGAATGCTTCAAGTGAAAGGCAACCGAGCAGCGCCGGAGCAATAACAGAGAAGCTTTTTTTCGGAGACATCACAGCTCGTGCTCTTGTAGTACAAGATGTTTTCACATGTTGTGGAAGTTAGTGAATACAGCGCTTCGTCAGTGAGATTCTCCGATGGCTTGAATTTGACAAGTAGCTATTTACTCCCACATACAATACGCTCCCCCGTCTACTGTCTATGTGAGACCGTGTGACTGCATTGGTGTGTTTTTTTGCGTCCTGCTTTTGTCAGAGATTGATAGAGTAGAAACGGTTTTTATTTTATTTAATTCGTCTTTGATTTCCCTTGTCAAAAATTTTAATTTGTGCCATAAATCAGCTGCGGGCTACAGAAGGGAGAAGAAAATTACGGGCACACATGATACAGAAAAGTGTGTGTGTGTTTCTTGGTGAATTCCCTGGTGTGTGCGAGTATTTCTGTGTGTGTGTGTGTGTGTGTGTGTGTGTGTGTGTGTGTGTGTGTGTGTGTGTGTGTGTGTGTGTGTGTGTGTGTGTGTGTGTGTGTGTGTGTGTGTGTGTGTGTGTGTGTGTGTGTGGTGCGCTTTTAGCCTGCAGTGTGTGCTCATAATAGGTGCTTTTGCCTCTCTGTGCTGAATTTCATGCATGGGCAGGCCTGTCTTTTGATGCCAGAGCCACTTAAACACAAACACACAAGCGGCCACCACGGTGACATGCTGATGTGTTTACGAGCTCTCTTGAAAAAAACACACCAACACAAAAATACTCTTCCTTGACTTTCCTCCTTACACACACACAAACACACACTAAAAAAAAAAAAAAAAAAAAAAAAAGCTTGCTGACTTTGTAAACATTGCAAATGAATTTAGCTGGCCTCATTACACCCTGTTCCCATTGTTCTCTGCAGCCTGCGATGATGAGTGCTCCGGTCTGCTCCTCAGTGATATGGACCGCTTGGACCGTATCATCAGTGAGGTCACTCTGACCACGCCCCTCCCGCCGCCCTATAAGGTGTTGTACCGCTTCGAGAACATGACGGAGGAACTGAAGGTAAAACAGCAAGATCGCATTCCTACTCATCTGTTTGAGTGATTTCCATGTTTTTCAATACGGCTCTCAAAGTTTAGATGGAGGAATGATCTCTCACTTATATGTTGAAGACGCTGCATATCTGTAGCATCTGAGTATTTATATAAGACATGCTTTTTCTTAATTGTGCACCCTGTAGTAGTCCATATTGTTTTTCACCCAGCCAGCTCCAAAAAAAAACAGCTTTAATCCAAATATGGAAAGTGAAGTCTGAGTTAGATTATCCTTGATGTCGTGTTGAAGCTTATTTCTTAACATTTAAGTGTTCCTGACTTTTAAACATAACTTCTGAGTATGTATGGAGCAGAGGCCTCTTCTGCAGTGGGAACCAGACTTCTGCTTGAGAAAACACTAAATGATTTTTTTTTTTTTTTTAGTTACGTATTTAAAACCTATGAAATCACACTTAGATATTCTTAATGATATTCTATTACCTTTTTAATGTGTCTTATTAACGTGTCTTAATACATTCCTCCATATGATCCAGTCAAAATGCCCTCAGCCTCATCAGATACCTTCGCCATCTGATTCTGCCTGTTCGTCTTCCTCGCCTCTTGCCATCTCTTGCTCATCTTCTTCGTTTCAGCTCTACAGCGCAGAGCCCGGCAGTTCAAAAAGCCGAGCCCCGGGGCCAAAATGTGTCAGACATTCCTCTCTGTAATTCCTTCATCTCTCTGTTTCTCTGCTGCAGCACATGCTGTCGCCTCAGAAAGCCCCTGAGAGATTACTGCAACTGGCCGACTCCAACCTGGGATCCCTGGTCGTGGAGATGGACCAGCTGCACAGCAGGGTACAAACCCTTTTGGGATGTTTTCCCCGACTCCGATTTAGTCTCTGTCATTGTCTGCCTTCCTCGCTTCCTTTATCCTCCATTTATTCTTTTTCTCTGCCTGCCTGCAACAGAAGAAATGGAGTCAGTGTCGACTGTGACACTGCTTGCTGTTTAGTTAAGAAAATAAGAGGCATTTTCAGGTTAATCTTTGGTTTTTTTGGTTAGAATTAATTGTTTAGAGTTTGGATATCAGACACATGGGATGACAGCAGCAGTGTGAGGTGACCCAGATAAAACGCTCGACTCTCCAGAGTCCGGACAGCGGGTGGAGAGGAGCAGTGGATGACTGAGGGAGGAATTACCTGACTCTTTGGTTGAAGTGCTCCTGTGAGGCAGCAGGCTGCATATCAGAGGTTTTAGAGGGTACTTTCTGAAGGACACGAAGCAGAGCTGATTGGTTTTGGATGCACATACAGAAATATTGTCTGATGGGGGGTATTAACTGTGGAATTGACCAAGAACGCATCCAGCAAGCTCATTTTGAATCCATTTGATCTTAAGTGGACCTGACCAGTAAAATTACAGCATATAAACCTACAAATAACAAATACAAATGTTTATAAGTGCACAAAACGTTCATATGAAGTACACTTTTTATGAAGTGTTCATGAAGAAGCTGCGATTTCAGTGAAATCCTCCGTCCCTCAGTGTCTCTACAGGCTAATCTTGTCGAAAGCCTGTCGCCTCGCAGGCGGTACGATTCTGCAGCCTTCAGCATGAGTGTTTTCACAAACTCACCCTCACAGTATGGATTTGATGTTAATGCAATTTTGCACACAAGCACTAGCTTCAGCTCCTACTGCAGCGACTTGCTCTAATTGGCTGTAAGTCTCAGTGGCATGTCTGCTAATCTAACTAAAACAGAAGACATAGTAGGAATAATGCAACAATGTTGTCCAGCTACAAGTTTCCCTGTCTTAAATTCGACAGTTTGGGAAGCAGTGTCTTGACTCAGGACACTTTGAAAGGACAAAACAGCAGTAAACCTGCTTCAGCAAATGAGACATAAATAGTTTATGTGTAAGTTAAACTCTAAGGCTCTGAAAATGGCTTTGACGGGGCCTACTTAAAATTTAGATTCTCACTGTGACACAGTATCAATCTGAATGAATAAATATGTATTGATAAATGGTCAGATTGAGCTGTTTGCCTGGTTAAAGCTCCTAGCAGACCACCAAAACCAGTAATACTGAGCATACTCTTACATCTGTTTAGGTATCACTCAATGCATTCCTGTTCCATTCTTCAAACACAAACATACGGCAAAAAATATTTCTTTCTGCTTTTTGAGGGACATATTTTAACTTGATATACTTCAGCTGAGACTGAAGGTTATGCTACAAAACTGTGGTAAGTTAAAAGCTGCATTTTTCTTTTTTCTTTTTTTTGGTATTTGCAGGAATGAAAAAAGTAAGATTCCTTGTTGTATTTCTATGAATTTATAATGGATTGGAACCAGTGAAATATAGTGTTTCGATCAATCTTAGAAGAAACACTCCATATCAAACATAAAGAGAGTGTCCTCGCCCATTGAGCCACAGTTCTCCGGTACGTAACGGCAGAGTGCTACAAGCTCCATAACGTGTTCGGAGGGAGGATATGAAGATGGATATTCAGTTGAAGTGTCATCTGTCCTATACGGAATGTACACACTCTTATCTTAAACTCACTTTTCATTTCTCTACCTTACAATTTTTACAGTCACTGCTGTCTGTAAGAGGAGTCGACCAGAAATAGAAAGAAAGAGGAAAAAAAAAAAAAAAAAACACTTCTGGGTATGAGGAGGTCTGCAAATGCCAAGTGGAGAAAAATAACACTCACAGTCATCCTGTCAAGCTACACCCTTTTAGGAGCTGAAGTCCTGACATTTGTTGACAGCAGCGCTATCTCCCACACCCCATCACACACACACACACACTCCCACCAGCTAAAAGTGATATGGCATGGTGTTGTCAAACCACAACAATTATTACCTGAGCTGTGTGTGTGTGAGAGAGTGTGTTAAAATGTGTTTCATCTCTGTCGTGCATTCAGACCCTTTGAATATCCATGCGCTTGATGGGTTTTTATTCATATTGACACTTATAGCATTGATGAGATTCATGTATTTCTTTTATTGATTTATTTATTTTTTACACACATCTAGTTTTTTTTTTTTTTCCTCCTTCCCTTCGTGGAAGTCAATATGTTCACTTATTTAGCACGCGTTCACTATTTCATAATGTGTTTGTGTACAGGCCACTAAGGTGTCGGCAGACGGCGAGCAGGTCGAGGACGACGCTGACAGGATTCATAAAAGAGCCGAGGACCTGGAGCTTTTCATCAGAGACACACTGCTGGGAGCCAGAGGTAGCAGAAGGAACTCCTCCACCACCACCCTGCCATTAGCTGCCTCCATATCTTTGCCACCTGGGATTTCTGGGTTTATTGGTCTCCTGTCTCACTAATTTCATCTGTCATTAGAGTACATTGCATTACATTACATTTTATTAAATGCAAGGTATCCCAGTGGGAAATTTAGCTTATTACATTGTGAGAGGATGAAATGAAAGAATAAGAAAAAGGTGAAAAATTTCTCTTGAAACGATTAATTACAACGATGGATTTGTAAAAAGCCAAATCTGAATTTTAATAGAGGAGACCCTCTTCAGAATGACAGTTGATTATTAGATCAAACATAATTACCTTGATAAGAAAAATATCATTAAAATTAAAACTCGTTTAGGTGTTACGCAACAAAACCCCTCCGAAACTGGAGACTTTTTATCCTATTTTTCTTCCCACTCCTAGCAGGTCTACTCTGATACTGAGACAGTTTAAACGTGCAACTATCTCCTTGTTAGCTCACTAATAGAAAGCACAGTTCAAACACGGAGGCTGATGGGCCGGTAGCCAGCTGCCTGCGCTCCGTGCCAGCTGCTGGTGCAAAGTGCTGCCTGAACAATAAAAAGAGATCCAGCAGGTTGCAGCATCAGTAACCATGATGATAATGAGTTACCCACAAAGATAATAGGATGCAGCGACTCCCTTTGCTTCATTCTGCTTTGCAGCTAGTTTGTGCCGGTGTTATGAGAGGATGACTTTTTACGGCAGAGGAGATTTTGCACAAGGAAAGCCGAGCTGGAACATGTCTGCATAGATGGTTGCTTTCGGGAATTACACACCCTGGCGCAAATAATGTGTATTAGTTCGCTCCCTCATTCCCACGTCACCTTGCAGTGTAAACACAGTTTTTACACTGTGTCCTTTTCACACTGATTTGCGACAACCTGATGTCTCAAATTTTAGATGTAGGCCTGAAAAGTATAATGTAAAAGAAAAAAAAGTGTGAAGTGTCGGGGAAAAAAAAGTGTCATAAATCAATTGAAAATAAATAATTAAATGGAAAACAGTGTTTACAGAAAATACAATGTTAACTTTAAACCTCCAGTTTGGTTTGTTTTTGGATGAATTTCTGCTCATGAAAGTCCAGTTTCCTCTCAGAGTGCAAAAACAGGAATTGGGGACGTTTGTCTTCATTCAGCCTTTATTAATTGAACCAAGTGAGCTCTTAAAAACATATTCCTATAATGACGACCTCCAAAAGGTAAGGTCCTTTGAAAGAAAGGTGAGAACAAGTTTAAAGAGTGTGTAAGGGTGAAATTATCAGGTACAAATCAATGAATAAATCCACAAAAATATAGAAGCATAAGACACACAAAACGCAAAACACACATGGAATTTCCTTTTTTTAAATTTTCTTATATTTAAACAGTCCTAGTTTTCTTCAATATTATGAAAATATTAGCCTATTAGTTTCTAATTCCAATACATAAATTATGTAATGAAGTTAATTTGGAGGTTTTTAAGGCTACAAAGCACAAGGTGATAGTTTCTTGACAGCTTGAAACACCTCGCATGCCGAACATGTACTTTCATGCGAATATCGCTGGCGAAGTGCTTTTTTTAACTCATGTACACACACACACAGACACACACACACACACTGTACATTCAGTTTATATAACTAGCAGATCTTCCTCCAATCATCCCCTGTATCTTATTATCGGTGTCGCTGCAGGGCCTCAGTCCTTCGTTACCTTAACAGCGGCTGTTTGACGAGCCTGCGATGTGTTTTCCTTCTGTGACACGAGAGAACAAAACCCCGCATCACTGCGGTCTGCCGGCCGCTTTTAGTCCTTTGTCTTTTTGTGTTGCGCACATCAAGACCTCCTCTGAACATCTTTAGTTCAGAGCTTCGGCGCAGAGGTCAGTCGGGTCATTTGTTCAAGGCTCGGTCAAGCTCTTTAGCTGCTGCAGCGGCTCGCAGCCTATGTCGTTTCCGCCGTCTCTTCCATTTCATCTCTTTGAGCTTTAAAGATAATCCGTCCATCTTTTATACAGCTTTGTTCAACCCGGGGTCACAGGTCGCTGCGGTGGATCCCCACTGACTGCCGACACAGGCGGGATACACCCCGGACAGGCCACCTGTCCGTCACAGGGCAAATACAGAGGGATAAAACCACACACAGCCTCTAATGAAACATAAATAACCAATAGCAGGCTGTTCAAGGTGGAAGTTTTGGTTTAGAAGTTAAGGTTAACGCAGTAAAACACTTGGGCTCACTTCAGCCTCTGTGATTCCATTACAAGCAGCAAATCTTCATCTGATAATCAAAGCTTTCCTGCAAATAACCAAGAAGACGTTGAGGTCAAACATCACGATTGGTGGAGATCATATATTATACCATGTTGATCAGAACCCTGGACAGCTCCACAAGTTGTAGTTAAACTGAGCACTAAACAAGCCTTTCTTGTGTGATTCTTCCTCCTACAGACTGAAGTCGTAATAACACAAGAGCTTCATGTAAAGCTGTGCGGTTCAAATAATTACGCGGTTCCGAAATGTTCCTGGCTCTGGGATGAAAAAAAAAAAAAAAAAAAAAAAGAAAAGAAAAATGAACAAAACCTCATATTGGCTGTGATGAAACTGGGCTTCTCGCTGCTGGCTCTCTGGCCTTTTGCCCAATAAGTGCGTGTGCGTGTGCGTGTGCGTGCGTGTGTGTGTGTGTGTGTGTGTGTGTGTGTGTGTGTGTGTGTGTGTGTGTGTGTGTGTGCGTGTGTGTACGAGAGAGTGTGTGTTGTGGCTCAGTAGATGATTGAGAGTAGCAATTAGAGACTTAATTAGTGGCTATCACAAACACACACACATAATACACACCAGATACACAAGCACTGATCCCACTGTGCACAGATTCACGCAACCGTGCACACACAGACACACACAGATGCACATAATGAGGCAAGAAAATACTGTACGCACTTGCATGCTTTCATTTGTGTGTGTGTGTGTGAGAGAGAGCGAGCACACTCCCATGTTTACTGAATACCATAATATAATTCCATCCACGTTTTAAGTGTTTAATTGGCTTTTAAATCCCACTATGTAATTATATGGCTGTGACACACACTTACAGACTCACAGATATTCACACAAACACACACACACACGCACGCACACACACACGCACACACACAAACGTGCACAGTACAGCTGTTCATTAGCATGATGGCTTTACTTCTGTCTTGGCTCTAATCACATCATGTTTACATTTCAGATGAGAAGAAATATTGAATTGCAACAACCACACACACACAAACACACACGTGCACGCACACGTTCCCACTAGCCCACCCACGCGCACACCTACAAACACATACGCACGCTCTTTAAGTTTCAACTTTAATCATATCGTGTTTACATTTGAAATGAGAAAGCAATGCACCATCTCTGCAGATACACAAACAGCTTGCTGCGTGCACACACACACGCACACACACACACACACACACACACACACACACACACACACACACACACACACACACACATTACGGAAACGAGCACACTCCCCCCTCTATTTTTGCTCTTGCAGACTGATACACACTCCTCATTAAGTTGCTGCAATTTGAGTATTATTCAAGTGAGCCTCGGAGTGTTTTAGTGCAGTTTCATCATTGATTGGTTGGAGGATTCACTGCCTTTAATTTGATAAAAGGGGGGGGAAACTTGAAGTTTGCTAAAATCACCGGCTTTAAACGGTGTTAAAACAGATCACATGCTTCTCGGAGTCTGTCTGATCCTCAGCATGTGTCTCTGCCTTAATGAGTGAAGATCAAATGCCAGGACTGACGGACTCTGGACAGTGTGGTCACGTATGTCTGTTTACTGGTTTCATACCGGATACTCAGTTACTGCACTCTATGCAGCGCTGTGCTCAGTGCATCAATATCTATTTAGTAGTTACTGCTACAGCTTTGTATTAAATCACGTAGTACCTCACACAGAAAAAACAGAAGATGCATTCTGACCACAGGCGGTTTTGAATCTGTCAGAACTTGGACCCAAAAGCAGATTGAGACACAACAGATGGTGCAGAGGTTGTGAGGAGTCAGGCAGGAAGTCCAGAACCAGTGAGGCAGAGCATACGAGGAAGCACACGAGAAGCGTGAGCGTCTGGAAACACAAAAAAGACAAAGACTAAATACACTGGAAGGTGGCGGAGACAAGGGACGATGAGATAATTGGATAATTGAAAACGTGAGGTGAAGGAGACGAGGGAAACAGGCACAGCAGGTGGGGATGGGAACACACAGGGAACTCAGAGGGAAGGAAGGAGCTGAGATGTTCCTGACAACAACCAGCTGGTTCCCATTCTGACACTGATCAGTCGACGTACGTGAAACAGCCGCCGGACTCTGACAGTCAGGCTGCACCAGCTCCAAGTCAGACAGTGTTTTTCTCTTTTATTTTACATAACAAAGTGAGACAAAAGATATTATGTGTTATGTATATATAATGCATAACTAAATGCTAAAATTGGTGTCAATATTGTAAAAACATCTAGTAAACATTCGCCTGCTGTCACTGGCGGGAGATGATTTGCGAGCGTCTTGATGGTGCGCCTCCGCTCAGAGCTCTAAAGTATTTATTAGGGTGTTAATCAGTTAATGGAAGAGATGCAGGTTTATGTGCACGTCATGCACATGCAGGGCTGTTCACAAAAGAATGCCTCCACAGATATATTAATCCTGTTTTTTTATTATTTATTTATTTTATCGTATTGACTCTGCTCCGATCCTCAGTGAATCTTTGTCATTTCAAGTGTTCTGTTGGATTAACGGCGCACTGCATAGTTTATTGTTGTACCCATCAATCAGCTAACAGGCTCAGTGATGGCGGTGGAGCATTGATTGCCTTTAATTTGATTAAAATAGAGGGCAAGCAGGTCAATAATGCTTTTATCAGATGAAAAAAAACACTCCTGTGTTCAGATGTTGCGTCTACCAATCAGCTTAAGAGGTCAAGTGATGCACATGTGGTTAGAAATAACAGTTTACGGTCAGATTATCAGAGGGAAAAGTTTGTTATTGATAAATCAAATAATTGTACGTCATGTAAAATGTGGAATTTGTGATAATAAATCTTAATTGAATAGCTTTTGTGCTCCTTTTAGTTTGCTGGTCAATGACTTTACATGAGCTATATCTATAAAATGTTACATATTTATATATTATAAATATTGGGACGAAATAGAGTTAAATGAAAATAATATAACATTTTTAAAAAGTTTATAAATGAAGCTCATACAGTCTTTAAATACCTAAAACAAAAGGACAATATTTGCAAAAAGCTTTGTAGGTTTTGTGCACCAAAGTTTTAGTAAACACAAAGTTCAGCTCTTTTCCCAGAAATAAGGAAAAAGGAACACAGTTCCTCTTTGAGTAGCCGTGCGACGGCACGGACACAATATGTCCATCTGCGGCATCCTCACAGCAGCCTCTCCGTGCGTCTTTGTGTCCAGACCTCCAGCTGAAGGCTGCCGAGCTGAACCAGACTCTCTCGCGGAGAGACGGAGCTCCAGACAAAAGCCTGAACGAGATGAAGGACGAGATCCAGGCCATGCTCAGCGAGATGAGAAGACGACAGCTGGGAGGGAAGAAAACCATCGCAGAGGAGGAAAAAGAGTAAGGGGAATCTCTCTCTCTCTCTCGCTCTCTCTCTCTCTCATGCGAGCACACAAACACGGGTCATGAATCTCTCTCCTACACTCAACAGAAACATGGAGTTTAAAAAAAAAAACTTGGCAAACAAACCTTTTTTTTTTTTTCTCCAAACACAGGCAGTCAATTGTGTTCGGACCATAGATGTTAATTTCCTAATGAACTGAGTGAAAATGCGCCAGGAATTGTGTTGAAGCTCAATAAAAACCTGAAAGTTCTTCCGATTGAAGTCCTCTCTTTGGCATCATTGATGATTGTTCGTGTCTGTAATGTTGTTTCCATCATCATTCAAGCTTTATTGGCTCGATGGCGCAAAACCAAATATTTGCCAAACCGTTACGTTCACGTGTCGCCCCATCACAAACCACCTGTTGTGTTTGTTGTGGTAAATGCATTGTATGTAGATGCGTTTTCCCCCTGCTAAGATGTTATTGGCATCATTTCCTGCTGGATTTTTCATTCAGTGAGTCCATTGAATGTGTTTTAAAGATACATGTAAAGGTAAATTAGCTCAGAATCTCTGAGTCAAGAAAAAAAATCAATGCTTGCTATGTTCTTCACATTTTTTTCTCAACATTTCTTTTTGCATTGCATGTATCTTTCGTGGTGTGGTTGCATTCTTTCCTTGTGTCATATATTAGATGATGAAAAACCTCACCTCCATATTTTTCAGTTTCCTTTCATCGCCATTCAGTCCAGAATCTGCACGGTCTTCCTTTGGCAATTATTTCAGGAATAATAATGTTCAGAGTGATGTTTCAAGAGTCAGACACTTGCTTCGGATACATATAATTGATTTGTAAACACAGAAAAGAACAAATCTCAGTGAATGCACAAAATGCACTCTAAGTTATGAGGCAGTGCATCGGTGCAAAAGATATATGATTTGTGTTAAATTGTGCAAAACCAATGGCGCTATGATTGCTTTCTTTCTTTGATTTCTTTTTTTTTCCCTGACGCTGGAGACATCAGGAGTAAACACCTTCCAGTGAGGCTGATTGCTGCATTTCCTCCTGCCATAATTTTCCGTTATTTCTCTGGTATTTTCAGCTCAGTTTCTCGCTTTTGACTCACTTTCCCGCCATCAAAGCGTCGGACGGCGTTGGCGAGCTATTCTCTGCACTCCCTCCTCCGCCGCCCCCTCGTTCCACGTCGGCCTCTTTCAGCTGAAAATGTTGACAAGGTCGATGAGTTAATTAAAAGTATCACCGAAGGGGCAGAAACGGAGAAAGACATAAAGACACAAATACCGTGTAGCGAGGAGGGAAGTCACAGAGGGAGAGCAGAACAGCTGACAGATGGACGGAAAGCCGCAGCAGCAAAGCCTGTGAGGGGGGGAAAAAATAAAAAAAATGGAGGCGAAGAGAAATCACCACTGCCTTTCAATGACTTGTCTGTCAGCCTGAAGTTGATTATTTGACTGAACCCTGAGGGGAGATTTCCTCTGTTGCGGCAAAGAAAAACACAAGTAGAATCAAACACTGTGTGGCTGCTCAAATAACATGGTTCACATTCTCTAGATACATTTTCGGTGAACCATTCGTCTGAAAAGTTCACTGTTCGTACTGCGTCGCCATGCTGTACACGAGAAATGATTAGATCCCTCTTACCCTTGTTTTTATTTCACTTGTGGCCGTTTCTCACTGGGTTCATTAAAGTTTTAACAAATCTAATCATTACCTCGCGTATATCCCCAAAACGGTGTCAAACTCTCCTCGGAGGGGCGTTAGCTGGAGGACACCAGGTCTTTATTGTCCCAATTAATGCTGAAGGTGAAAAATAAGAGCCGTTAAGAGACTCTTTGGTAAGCATACGGTTATTAAACTGGTGAAGATTTCACTTTGTGGCAGAGGATAAAGAGAAGTCGTAGCTATCTGCAGGATGGCTGCTATTTGTTCAAACAATTCAAAGGTAAGAGGAGGGTTCAGACATCGCTGTCTTCCTCCTGGATGCAGAGGACAGGGGCGACGGATAGAAGTTGCAGAGTCAGCACAACGTCCTCCTTTGATAACTTCGGAAAGAAGTTCGGGGAGAAACTCACAGAAGACACCGACTCTCTAATCCAGCCGCTCTCTGCTTGTTCCTCTTGTGTGCCTGGTGGCACGTTGCCCACCTGAAAGCCGTGCACGTGCTCGCTGCTTATTTCGCATTTCGTAATCCAAACCCTGAATACGTATTTCACCCTCCCAGGCTGCTTTCCCTTCGGGGAAAAAAAAATTACGATTGTCACTCGCCGCTCTCGGCTCTGCTGAGGCTGGATGAGATTGTTACCCACATATCAAATACCAAGATTATACAAACGCCTCACATAAACACGCTGCATTTGCATACAATCCCTCCCATGTTAGATGGCGAGAAGGGCTGTGAATTATTAGTTAAACGCCACTTTTGCAGAAACACCTAATAGTTGATTGGGATTTAGATTTGTTGCGTTAACTTAGATATTTACTGAACCGAAATGCAAAATTCCTGTCCTGAGCTCCTGTTATCAGCCGGACACCCTGACAGGATTTAGGCTTCAGGAATATCTGCCCCACATGTTGCTTCACCACCCACTCACAAGCAAACACTCGCATTAGAATGATATTTGAAATATTTTACATAGCTGCAATTTCATCTAACTCCGCCCGAGGGGTCAATAGAAGAAAGTGTGCTGTTTCTTTAAAGCGTTTCAGTATTCAGTCATATGAAAGTATTAGTCTTCGCACTTATGGAAGCTCTGTCACACATTATAGCAACTCTCCCGTATTCTTGTTTATTTATTCCTCCATCCCACCAACAATATATGAAATAATTTTTCAGGTAAATGATTTCATCTTTTCCCTTTTTTTTTCTTTCTTTCTAGTCTCGCAGACGAGTTGTATCAGAAAGTCAAACGTATGTTTGGTGACCCCCACCAGGCCACAGAGGACCTGAAAGCAGAGGTAATTATAACTATTAATCTCTCTTTTCTGCTCTTTGCTTTCGCTAAATGAATGACATTTACATAATACCTCCCTGACTGCACTCCCAGATAAAAGAGAAGCTGTCCGACCACGAGGCGAAGCTGCAGGAGGCCCAGGATTTGCTCCACGCCGCCCAGGGGAAGACGTGGAAGGCTGGCTCGCTGGCTGAACAAAACCAGGCCAACCTCACGGCCCTGGAGGTGCAGACACACGCAAGAATCGTACAAACACACCACAGTGGAGAAATCTGTGATAAAAGGGCAATAAATCAAAGGGTGATGAATGCAGTTTGAAGTAATACAGGCTGTAACGAAACACAAAGCTTGACGGCTTCAGAAACCTACAACAGATTTTCACTTACATTGATCTGATGTAGGGTTTGGTCATTTTGTATGTCAAGTAGCTTTAATCACTTGGGAAAAAAAGTGTATTTATCGATGCATGGAAATAAGGAAGCAGCATACTTCACCAATCCCCCTCAGCACACCGCAATATGTGATATTTTTATATGATTTTCTGAGTTCAGTGCATGTCAGTGAAAGTTATCCGATTGTTTTTAAACTGTGTTATGGTTTGACAAGTCTTGAGTTAAAAGTAATTAAAAACATCTAATTATATACAAACGTTACCTTCAGCTGTTACTATAACTGTTTCATTATTGTAAATGGAGTAGATAAAAAAATCACTGTATTTTGAATTGATTGGCAAAAAAAAAAAAAAAAAACCTCCCATAAAAATGGGAATTTTTCCACAATTGTTCTGTCTTCTGTAAAAAAAAAAAAAAAGGTAATATCTTTAACATTTGATGAAAAATGAAAGTACATAAATCGATAGGAATAAAAGGTCACTCACTTGCACACATTAAGTAAAGGTTGTGGATTGTATTGCTTTCCACCAAGATGCTGTTGTATATTTCTGTCTCTGTTTCCACTCTGAGCTGCAGAATGATCAGATTCATCAACGCTATAGCATGAATTTTTTTTCAGCGGCACTAAGTCAGCTGTACAAAATGACTTTTTTTGTTTTGATCTCTTGTGACCGAAGAGATTGATCTGTCGTAATCTACGATCTTTGAGACCATTTATTCAGTTTTCCTTTTGGGCTTCTTACATTCTACATGTGATTCATCATTAATAAGGAGAGCTCAGTGCAACACATAGAGGGGGGAAAAACCAAAAACAAATGAACAAGACTTTATGGAGATGATGGTTATGTGTCCTGGAGGCAGCATTCAGCATTCATCTGACGCATGCAAACTTTGTATTTTTCAAATTTCTCTTTCTTACGTTCCTTTTCCTGTTTTGATTCTGCAGTCTTTCGCTCTTCAAAGACAAATTTTTTTCCAGTTTACATACAGGAATGCACATACTGCACATATTACGTAGTAATTATACTGAAATTCTTTATTCAACTCATTGTTTGTCCCTCGTCTCCTTTTGAATTTTACCATTTAAACTAACTAGAATTTCTTGAACCATGAAGAAGCTTTTAAATTCCATCCATGCAGAAAGAAACAGTTTTTCTTGAATGATGGACACGTGAATGATCACATACATGTTTCAAAGGTATATACATGCATTATTATGTAAAATACATTCAGAAGGATGTGTACCATGTTTTTTTAAAAGGACTCTGGTGGATGCATCAGCATATTTTTAAGGCAACTTCAATACATGAAAACAAAAGCATGAATCCGGCAGTGTGCAGCAGGTAATGAGTGGAGGTTTGTCTTCTCGCAGAGGAAGAGAGCCGCAGTCAGCGGGGTCAAAGACGAAGCGCAGAAAGTGCTGGGAGAAGGAGAACACCTTCTGGATGAAGCGAACCAGCTTTCTGACAACATCATCAAGGAGCTGGAGGTAAAGACATCAACACAGCGGGAGCTCAGTGTGTGTGTCTGTGTGTTTCTGACATTTCACAATTTTCTCGACCGAATGAGAGAAGTGTTTGTTGTTTGGGCCTTTAAACGTTTCTGTTTGTAGGACCTGGAGGAGATGGGCAGAGAGCTCGGGCCCCTTCACGACCAGCTGGATGATAAAGTCCGCCACCTCACCGGCGGTTTGAGTGACGGCAGACTGGCCAATCAGGTGCTGGATGCAGAGGAACACGCCAGGCAGCTGAATGAATCCGCAGCCATCCTCGACGGGTAAATACAGCAACTGTAGAGCATGTCTGCATGTCCACTATATGATCCTGTTTACACCATTTCCAGTCATAAGTCCCGTCATTACATTTTTCTAGAAAATGATCTGTGGCCGTCTTCTTGAAAAATCTAATGAAAAAAACCTCAGACATGTAATGCTTTATTCTTCTTAGTAACATACAGAGATATTTATGTTTGTTTGTTGAGGAAAGTGTGGCAGTTTGAGCAGAAATTCAGCGTTCTCGTTCGTGATTTATTTCCCATTCTTCTGTTGTCGCAGCATTTTGGCTGAGGCTAAAAACCTCTCCTTCAATGCAACCGCTGCCTTCAATGCCTACAGTAATATCAAAGGAAATGTTGACGCCGCCGAGAAAGAGGCAAAAGCAGCCAAACAAAGAGCAAACGAAGCACTGGCAATGGTAAGAGGACATTCATCCCAGCACGGCTGACACTAAAAAAAATAATAATACTAATAATTGCAACACGACTTATCTCCCATGTTGTCCGGTAAAAGCCTCGTTTCTCAATTCGTGCACATATTCACCAGCGCAGCTGTTGAGTAGGTGCATTTATTTGTCATTTTTAACATTTGTATGTAATCCAGCTCATACTGAGGTACTGTATGCTCACTGTAGACAGATCCAAGCATAAGCACTTCAGTGAACCCGACCAGGGACGTGTACTCTCAGCACAATAGATGCTCTGTGTGTGTGTGTTGCATGCAGTAGCCGTAATATAAGCTTGGGCTCTCCATTAGTCATGGCTGAAATATCAAAGCACTTCTCTGTGTCCCCCCGCTCATCTCTTCCCCCTGTTTCTTCTTTTGTTATCATGACTGCACACACCTGAAATCTTCCTTCGCCTTCATCTTACCTTTTAATGCATTCTTCTTTCTACCCCCCCTCTTTAACCCTGGTTTTGAACTCGTCAGTGCTTTCAAAAACAAATGTATTTGTTTGGCATTCTGCCTTCGTCAAGTTGTTACTTGATCAACTCCTTTCAAATAATCTGATTATTTAATTTCCTTTTATTTTTTTCAATTTCCTGTGAGCCAATTCTTTCATTTTCCCTTTTTATAGTTTGCTCTCCACTCAACCACTTTGTTTGCAATTATTTCTTCCTGTGGCTTCTGTCGTATCCCCGCTCGAGGCGTGTAAGAGTAAATGAATAAAAAAGCAGAAACTTGAAAAAGGTTGGCATCATAGAAATAATACAATGAGTAAAGTGAGTTTCGTACAGAATTGCTGACCAATGCAAAGGAGTCATGCTTTGATCTTATAGAAAATAAGCAGTGTAGGCTTATTACTGCACCTTTTTATATGTTAATAAACTTTCATTTTTATGTGGAATATAAAGCATCATTGCAGCATTATTAGCCAAAGCGAATTAAGTCACTAACATTATGCTTTTGTCTTCTATATGCAGGCTTTAGGTCCAGATGTTCCGGCGAAGGACGCAGCTCAAGATGCTCTGAAGAAGAGTCAGCTTCTTCTGGAACAAGCTAAAAAACTTCAAAACGATGTCCAAGGTAACGTCTGTGTACAAAGTGTGAAAGGGAGAGTGTGAAATGGGCCCCCTCCAACTCTGATCGGCGACATGACACAGACGTTTTCACAGAGAAAGATTGAAGTCTCAAAGATTTCTCAACAGTTCCTCAGCAGTTGTCATATCTGAGATGCAGCGCTGGATGGGATCTGGTTTAACGTGGTAATAGCGCCACTGCTCGTCTCCTCTGAGAATGGAACATCCTTTTGAAATAAAAGGCAAAACCTTAGTGATTAAATTTTCTTGTAACTTTTGTCATGCATGGAAACCGTTGCAGAGCTGCTGTCTCTCTCTGTTCACTTATTGTATTTGCACAGTCTTTCTTCAAAGTGAAATTCCATTACTGTTGTTTCAGGACTTCTGTTTTCTTTGTCCCTTTTTGCTGGTCACACATGCGCTATTCTGCACAACACTACCTCCCACAGGTCATCAGTGGTATTAATCGCTCTGCTCCACATCTGAAGGCCCCGGAGAAACATGTCTGTGATTGTTGCTTTTTCTTTTATTTTCTTTTTTCTCCCTGCTGCCATGCTGTCCTTAAATGTATCTGGTACAGGCAGGCGTCGCACTTTGAAAAACCCTGGATGTACTCAGTGTACGAGAAGATAGGTTTATTTCTGATCTACAGTATAAACAAGGATTCAGTTCAGCCTTCCTCCTTTGATTCAGTTATTCTGCAATCAGCGTCACTCTTCATCTGTTTTATTTCTTACTGTCAGTCACTTATCCCCATTAAGGAGGTGAGAGAGGTGGTTTTATTAGTGGGCGGCCTTGGCTTCAGATCAAACCACCGTCATCATTTACTCTTTGTGCGTGTGTGTGTCTGTGTGTGTGTGTGTGTGCGCAGAGAATGCAGATAGTGTGGCAGGACTGAAGGGCAGAGTTAAAGCAGCGAGAGACAAAACCAAAGACCTGCTGAAAGCTGTCAATGGAACCATAGCAACGCTCAACGCCATCCCCAACGGTATGACTGCACAAATACACTGTGTGTGTGAGTGTGAGTGTGTGTGTGTGCGCCTGCAGACACTCGGGAAAGAGATAAAGGGAGAGTGGATCGATATCAGTGAGCGGATAGAGGTCAGCTGCTCCGGTAAACTTGACTTGACACATGTCAGTACTGGCAGACGCGCGCTCAGAAATGAACAGCGGTGATGGAGAAGTTGCTGAACCGCAAAGAGACACATGGTTGAGTTTTTTTGATCGTCGTCCAGAAAAGTTTGAAATGTAGCGGCTAAATAGACGAGACCCAGAGGTTAATGCAGCATATTAAATTCAAGATCTGAACATTTTTTTTGGGTGAGTTTATAGGAACACAGTAATTATTTAATGTCATTGAGGGTGAGATTGCTGAAAATTAAAGATTACTGGACTGATATTTTTCAGGATACAATCACACACTTGGGTAGTGTTCACATTTTTATTGCTATGCTGGTTCTACAGTTTCAGCTTTAAGCAATAAAGGCCTGATTTGAGACCTCTCCACTCATATTAAAACAAGTTTGTATTTATGCTTCAAAATCTACAAGGTTTTGTTGGGTTTTCACATGATCTGAGCCGAGCAGAGTCAAACTGACCCGGTCCATCATTTTACCCATTGCTTTAATCCTGCAGAATCCAACAGATACAACCATCAGCAGTGTTGAATAATGCATATTTAGAAGGTCATTGTGCAGCACAGGTTAAAATTAACTCATGTGAAGAATAGTTTTTGCCTGAAGGACCATTGTGAAACTAAAAACACTGAATTGTCTTCCTAATTCAATTCAAAGTGAACAAAAATAGAAAAAATAAAACTTAAATAACCAAAAAGTAAACCCTTTATGGGATTCATCCGAGGACAGAAGAACATTCATGTGACCGTGTCCCATCTTCTGACAGACACAGCAGCTAAGCTGGCCGTCACCAAGGCTGTGGCAGCTGACGCTAACGCCACCGCCATCGACGTCCTGGAGCGCCTCGGAGATTTGAACCTGCGACTCGGCGGCCTGCAGCGCAACTACAGCGAGCTGGAGGACACGGTCAACGCAGCCAATCAGATGATCCAGGACCCAGAGAAAAACAGTAAAGTGCCTTACTACTGCACTAGTAGTTCACAAAGCATTAGAGACCGAGCTGCAGAGCGTCTGTCACCTGTTTTTTCTTGGCTTATTTAACACTGAAAATTGATTTTCTGTTGGGTTTTTGATTGGTGAATCAGCAGTTTGCTACTTACTCCTGCTCTACCATAATGGTTTATCTGATTCTGTTTTGATAAGTAATCACAAAATCTCAACATTTTGTACAGGGATGGCAATTTTCGACAGATTCCTGGATCCACGGATTTAGAAATTCAAATTGGTCGTTTTTGTGAAACTTCTAAATCTGCTAATAACATTTTTCAGGTTGAGATGACGTATCTGAATTTTATTGCTGCTGTCTTGCTAACAACAAAAAAAGAGTCATTTGTAGGGTTAGGGTTAGTAGCTGAAAATGGCTTTGAAATGGGTAGAAACAACTCGAGAACCTTCAATTTCAGAGGAACCTGTGGCCTCCAAGACCCCAGAACCTGTCAGCTGAAATCGTTTGAGTCTGTTGCCATCCCTGACTGTATCAATGTGTTCGGTTTCTCAGCTTCAATAATATATCTGCATTATCTTCACTTGTTTGAAGCTTTGAAGAATGAAGTTTCTGCCTCGGAAACACATAAATCTATAAATTCAACTGAAATTTGATATTTTTCTTTCTGTCTCTCCTTTTGTTTCAATCCCCACAGCCATCAGTATGTATCTTTCATTTACCTCGATTCAAACGCTCATTATTTTACGTGGTGCACCAATACCATTCATTTCACAGACCTGACACATGAAAAAATGTTCTGGAAATAACGCATTAAGCACTGTGTCGCCAGCAGCAGTGTGCTGGTGTAGCGTTCCATGCGTTCAATTCAAATCCAACCTGATTCCAACAGCAGTATTGGAGCACCACCCATTAATCTGACGGCCATCTTTAATAGCTGTACAGTGAACGGTAGTTGCTTCTAATATTGCCTCAGCATGAAAGCTCGGCACCCTATTTGTAATTTTTCCTCCTTATACGTTTGCTCTGTTGACTTTGTTTTTCCAGTCTCCAGCTTCCATAATGTGTCAAAGCAAACATGTAGAAGCAGCTGCGTCTGAAAGCTAAGCTCCACTAATTGTATGGCTCCGCTGACTTTTCAATCCTCCCTGCTCTTTCGCCATTCCTCTCCTTTAGTGGTTTCCTTCTGCTGCCATTACTCTTCATCCTCTCCTGCAAGCCGCTCCTCGTCCTCTCGCCTGTGATACACGGCGTAGTGCGACGGTACTGTTCGTTTCTCTATCTCTATTGTGCTTGATCTCTTCCTGTCCTCAGTCCACGCTGCAGGAGCCAAAGTGAAGGACCTGGAGGACGAAGCGGACCGGCTGCTGGAGAAGCTGCAGCCAATCAAGAAGCTGCAGGACAACTTGAGGCGCAACATCTCCCAGATCAAGGAGCTGATCAACCAGGCCAGGAAGCAAGCCAACTCAGTGAGTTGTTCAACACGTGTGAACGATTTGTCAGATGATATTTAAAAGCCCTGCGTTGTCAGAATCTGTATGTTTGCATATCTCCTCTAAAAATCCCATTCAAAATAAAGGAGAAGTGTTACAGATAAATCAACAAATATTCCATTAAAGTGAGAGTGGGCCTGTAATAAGATAGTATAATGGCAAACTGGGCCTCCACTACGACACTTTTCTGTTCTGCATTTAAGATTAACAACAAGTGAAATGTCTCCTTTCTTTTTTCAGATCAAAGTGTCGGTGGCTTCAGGAGGTGACTGCCTCCGCAGTTACCGCCCAGACATCAGGAAAGGAAGATATAACACCATCATCCTTCATGTTAAAACCACCACACCTGATAACCTGCTGTTCTACCTGGGGTCAGCCAAATATGTAAGTACACAGTTTTAATTATTATTTAGAACTTGTATAAATATGGAAGTGTTCCTCTAGACTGTAAATTGTCGTAACTCAGGAAAACTCTGATACAACCAAACCAAAGCATACTGTGTGTATAATGTCAACACACACCTGAAGGTAATTTAACACTCATTAAATTTATTGGGAGCGTCTAATATATCTTTATATTCAAACTTTTTCTGATCTTATTAACTCATTAATCATATTCAGCGTAATTTCGAGATGCTGGATATTCTGTGTACCATTTATCATACTTGAAAACGCCTGCATCTCAACGTACACATACACACACACACACACACGACACATACACACAAACGGATGTCTCCACGAACAGAGAGAAACTTACAATTACCGCTACATAGAGAAACAGGCACGTGCACGTACTCCCAAGTGATCAGTCTAATGTAAAAATAATTAATACATCCTGACTCTAACTCACCGGCACCCTAATAAAGCGAACACACTGTCCTTTTAAAGGACTGCTGATAATTCCGAAGAGGTCATGTGTGTTTGTGTGTGTGTGTTTGTGTGTGTGTGTATCTTAACAAGAAGCATCAATTAACAACAAGTTTATATTGCTGTCTGCGTTACCCTGATTTCCCCTGAGAAATCTACACTTCCCCTCATCTGACTGGGAGGCCTTGAACGTGCACATTTTTTTTGGTGCGTGTGTGTGTGTGTGTGTGTGTGTGTGTGTCTCACTAATAATCTCTAATAGCGAAGAATTGAGAATGAATAGTAATCCTGTGTGTGCGCGTGCACCTCCAACGTTTCACTAATAGTGTGTAATGCCAGTTGAATAATAACGACGCTGCTCTGTGATCTGTACTAATGATAATCGTCATTACCCTGGAGGAGCCAGAAAGATAAGTGTGTACACTCGTGTGTCTGTGCGTGTGTGTCATTTGTGTCTTTAGACGTGACTTCCTAATAATCTCTAATTGTGCATAATACTATATGAATAATAATGTTGTTTATGCGCTTCAGAGACAAAATTCATATGAGAGTGTATGTTCAAAATTTGCTTTTTTTTTTTTTCCGGGGCTCGTACATCACTAATAAGACCATTAATCAAAATATAGCAAGATGCTGTGGAATTCCACTTCAAGGGACAGTTGAAGAAAAAGTTAGAACCAGAGCAGATCTGAGCAGGAATTCACAAACTCCCTCTTAACTTTGACACCTGTTGATTCAAGTAGCCACAACGACAAGTACATCACTACTGAAGGTATTACCTGATTACACACAGTTTTATAGAGTCTCCAGTCTCAGTCTCGCACTGCTCGCACTCCTCGCTCATTTCTCTCACCCATCGCTGCTCTCCTGCTCTGGTTCCACTGCTCCTCCCACACGGCATCATCCTCACTGTCACAACAGAAATCTAAGCTGCAGCGCTTTAAAGACTCCGACTGCCACGTTAACAATGATCCGCAGCACCTATAGCTGGTTTTATTCCAGTATGATCGCTCGATCCGTCGATCACTTCCAGCGTATTATTTTCCTTTTCGAGGCTGTATGAAGAGATGGGCTTCCAAAGTCTGCTAGAACGGTTTTGATAGAATGAACCAAATTTACTGAGGTTGATTAGCTTTATTGGATGATTTGTCAAAAACAATGTGTTTGTAAATATAACCCTCACACAGATTATTCAGCATTTGTTTCCTGTGTGTCTCTCAGGTGGACTTCTTGGCCTTGGAGATGCGTAAGGGGAAGGTGAATTTCCTCTGGGACGTGGGTTCAGGTGTGGGGAGAGTCGAATATCCTCATCACACCATCCACGATGGGAACTGGCACAGAATAGAAGCGTCGCGGTAAGAAAGGCACATATGTGTGTGTGTGTGTGTGTGTGTGTGTGTGTGTGTGTGTGTGTGTGTTAGCACGCACCACTCAATGCTGATGTTGGCTGTAATACAAAGAATTTTCACCAAGGGAACCAGAAATGTAGAGAGGCATAATAATGACGCTGCAGAGCACAGTGAAGCTAATGCATTTACTGTCTCTTCAGCCATGCGTCGATGCTCCAGTCTGCTCCCACAACCACGATTTACTGTGTTAGAAAGCAACATCACAAAAGCCACGGCCAAGAAAACACACAGAATTCATGTGCATGCAACTCTTTATTCTTAGGTTCCACCTTGTGATGGATGACTGTCACCTATTGGTCAGAGAAAAATATTACATTTTTTGTGTTTTGATCTCATGCTGGGTTTTTTTTTTTTTTTAACAGGCTGATATAATGAATTAAATCACTGATTAATCTCTTTTCCTTCACCTCACATAATCGACAAACAAGCAACAAAAAAATAAAAAGATAGCAGCTACAGTACATCATCTCGCTCACGCTACTGTGGAAAACACGTAGATTCACCTGGGAAATCAAGAGTTTGCAGCCTTGTCAGCCCGTGGCGCGTCGTTACGACCATTTCTTCTCCCGGCAGCAGCGCTGTATGCAGGCCACCCAACACAGGACCCATTCTCACAGAGGAGATGTCCCACCTGCTCCATGCATTTCCATCCGAGAGATTTCCCAGAGGTGTTTTCCAGTGGGATCACATCGACTATCAGTCTTAAAAATGTTTCCCGACACAACGCAGAAACACCCCTACTGTTTTTGAAAGCAAACTCTGCGGTGGGCGGTTAATTCCGCCGCGCGGCTCGGAGGTTTCGCTGACACAAACTGCACCTTACTATCATTCATCTTTTAGCACCAAGGATCCATAAAGGCTGATTCCAAGCTGTGCCAACGTCTTCGCTCACTGGAAATGTCTTCTGGAAAGAACAGAACGGCAAAAAAATAACATCAAACTCTCCCGCTTCCATTTTCCTCCATCTGACTACAGCAATGGGTTGAATGGGACCATATCGGTGTATCCTCTGGAAGGCCCTATGGCTGGTATGATGCCGACCCCAGCCAGCGCCAACTCGCCCACCACATTCACCATCTTGGACGTGGACCAAAACGCCTACCTGTTTGTGGGAGGAATACTCGGCCTCGTCAAGGTGTCTGTCTGTCTGTCTGTCTCTGTGTGAAACGGCATCGCTGCTCGTCTGTCTTTCTCTTTTTCCTCCTCGTTATTGTGTTTCTCTGTGCGTCTTCCAGAAAGCGGATGCGGTGAGAACGACCACGTTCACGGGCTGCATGGGAGAGACGTTTTTGGATGGAAAACCTATCGGTTTGTGGAACTACAGAGAGAGAGAGGGAGACTGTAAAGGCTGTGTTGTCAGGTATACAGAATATACATTATAATTGTCCTTTTTCTCAGTGCATTTTTCTGTGGTGAGGGTGTGTGTGTGTGTGTGTGTGTGTGTGTGTGTGTGTGTGTGTGTGTGTGTGTTGGAGGGGGGCTGGGGTAGGTGCACATAAACTCCACCTCTGGTCTATTTATCCCCCTTTCTCCCCCACAGGAGGGATTAAATTTATCTTCCTTGCGTGGTGATTAAAGCTACTTCACAAGCACACCAGACTAAAACCATCAAATAATAAATCGAAGCCAAGCAGAGCTGTCATCTCTCAAACTCTGAGGGTGAAACTCACGAGATTGACTCAATTTTTTGATTTTAAATTTTAGAATAAATTGTGCCTTAATTACAGATTTCCAGCGTCTTTTAAATAAAAGATATCTTTGTAAATTAAACACAGTAATTGACTTTTTTGATGTTACATTATTGCATTGATTCATTTCAATGTCAAATTTACATGGATAATAACTCTTTGTGTAATTTGAAAGTTTTTAAACAAGAATTTGCACTCTATTGTCATTAAATCACTTCTTCTTTTATTCAAAACGAAACCCCGTCTTTGTTGAAAATCTCCTCCATGTACAAAGATCTTTATTGTTTAGAATGAAAAACCGTTTTCATTAATAGCTGCTCTTTCGTGGTTCATTTATTATGCAGATGGCCTAATAATATATTTTTGAAGTGTTGTAATTTATCCTCTGTGACATTTCCACCTCCGTCCGAACAGCCCCCAGCGTTCGGACGGCGAGGGGACGGTTCAGATGGACGGGGAGGGCTACGCCGCGGTGGGACGGCCCACCAGGTGGAACCCCAACGTCTCCACCATCACCTTCAAGTTCCGCACGTTCTCATCCGAGGCTCTGCTCATGTACCTGGCCACAGAGGACATGGTGTGTGTGCGTCACTGGAGAGCTCAATACCTGCCTAAACGTTTTTTTGCAGTATCATACATGCAGAAAGACATTTGAACAGATGTGTCTCTGTGTCTTGCTGTCTGCAGAAGGACTTCATGTCCCTGGAGCTGTCGGAGGGGAAGGTGAAGGTGAGCTTTGACCTGGGCTCAGGCGTCGGCACCGCCACATCGGCCAGCCGCCACAACGACGGACGCTGGAAGTCCCTCACAATGTCGAGGAACAAGAAACAAGGTACGCCCGGATGAGAAGAACAGGCCAGTGTTCAGCGAATGACAGAATCACGAGTGGTAGTTGGTGAAAACATTTCTTTCACTGCTCCCGAAGCCACGGTCACTGTGGTGGACATCGACAGCAGTGCAGAGGAGAAGATTGCCGCCACATCCCAGGGTTCAGCTACCGGCCTGAACCTGAAGGAAAACCAGAAAATATATTTTGGAGGGTTGCCCACGATCGGAAACTACAGGTACACAAACCGCTGTAATACTTCCAACGTGCAGGATTTGGACATTCATGCATCTTGATGGATTCAGGTCTTTAAAGGTCATAACATGTTCTGTGTGTTTAATGAGCTCATTGCTTTCAGAGTGTGAGGAGTTTGTTTATTACTGCTTAAGCTTCTCGTTATCATTTCATGGGGAACTTTGATGCAATCAAACTTTACGCTACTGAGACAGTGAAATAGTTGATGAAGTGCAGTCAGCCTCTCGTCAAATTCATTTATAACTCTTTTCACACTCCGGCTATCATTAAAGTATTTATTCATGAGCAGGTTGGAGGAGTTGATGTGGGTTCAAGAGGAAAGAAAAAAAATGTCCATAAACCCTCTTGTGCAAATGTGTGAAGCGTGCTAATGTTTTAATGTCATATTTTGTCTTAACAGCATGACAGCCAGGTAAATAAAACAATACCGATCATAATCAGACATATAATCACATCTATTGATCTCTGATCGCTGCATACAGCTCGCCATGCTCGTGACTCTGTGCAGCTCATGTCTCATGATTGTTTCCTGGCTCCCCCACACGCCACTTTGACCTCACTCCTTCTGTCCTTTAATAATCTGAATTTGACATTTGTCTGAACAAGTTCAAACTAATGGAAGCTTGTGAACCAAAGCTTTTTTGGCTTACAGTCATAGTGAAAGGTTTTGTTGGGAGGTAATATGTTTCGATCTTTAATAAGTAGATTCCATGATCTTCTAAAAAAACATTGTATGAAACTCTCTTATCATGACATAAAGTGACAGACAGATGACCTATTCAGATTATTCCTGTTAATGGCGTCCAGGCGTCGCTCTGCTTCTGGTTGAACGATGCAAAAGCTTCGCTGCAAATCACTGTTCATTTCACAATGCACTCCTCAAAGAGCCACCATGAAAATCATCCCTGCTGTGATTCTCTGTCGCTGCTAAATTAAATATAACTTCTCTTAGGTCCGAGGTGACTCTGAAGAGGTATGCTGGCTGCCTGCGTGACATTGAAGTGTCCAGAACGCCATATAATCTCCTCAGCAGCTCAGATTATACCGGAGTGACCAAAGGATGTCATGCGGAGGTAAGGATCTGCTCTCATTCTTTCTCATGCTCAGTCTTTGAGTATTAATTGCTTGAGCTCTGCTTCTTCAGCCTTTTATAGTTTCAATATGGCTCTGTCTTTCTTATTCAACATTCACTGTTTCCTTTTACATACTTTTATTCAATTAAATCTTAATAGAAATGAATTGAATTGAAAAAGAATGACAAACCAGTAAGGTCAGCGAGGCCAAGACCAGTCAAAGCGCGCATACCTTTTTCACATTCAGACTTCAACCCACACACCGAGTCTTTTAATCTTTACACTCTGCAGTGGTTTTTACTGTTTGGTTACACACACAAAAACACACTGTTATGCAACCTACAATAGAGTTTTCAAAGCCGTAGAAGGCTTTTATATATTCTATACTTGTGCATATTGAATCTGCTCGCACAGTGAATGAAGAGTGTATAAAAGATGGTCGTTGGCTGGAGCTGACGTAGAGTGAAAGTCTTTCTCCTGCATGTCTGTGTTTGTTCTCTTCTTCTTCTTCTGTTAAAGCTATTTCAGTTTCCCCCCACAAGCTAACACCACGCATGTTGTAATTGTTCACCCTGAAGTTTGGGTTTTCCTGGTATTGACAGTTAAGTTGTCATCTTGTGGTTTTCATGTTCCTTCCCTGTCCTCCAGAACCTGTACACAGTCAGCTTCTCTAAAGCGGGATACATGGAGCTGAGCGGCCTGCTGCTGGGAGTCGACACGGAGATCAGCCTCTCCTTCAGCACCCTGGCAGACACTGGGACCATCCTGCTGGCGGTGGCCGGAGCTTCGCCGATCAGCCAGCAGGTTTACTATCATCCACTCTGTACTCTGACGAGGATGCATGGTTTGGTGCTTTGATGGATGGATAGACTTTTTTTTTTATTTTCTTCATGTTAGACAATATAGCTTAATATATAGTATTTCTTGTTATAAAATTGTTAGTGTTTAGGTGATGTCGTCATAAGTTACACAGTCCAATCCTTTGAACACGGTTGTGTTATTTAACCAGTATATTCATTATGGAATCGTCATCTCTTATAAGATGCATCAATGTTAAAACATTTGTATGACTCGGAAAAATATATAGTAACTAGGCATAATATATCTTTAGGTGAGCAAGTGTTAGTTAAACATGACCTCTAAATTTTAAATAGAACTAGGAAATGTATGAAAATTAAAATATTGCTATCAAAAACAGGCTTTTTTTTAATGGAAATAGATTTGAAAAAGTGGTTTAATATTTAGCTCCCAGTTTTATGCCAAGTTCTACATCATTACAGCAAAGCGGTCTCCCTTAGGACTGATGTGTTGGATATGATCCGTCAACCGCACTGAGCAAATGTCAGACGTGTGCAATGAACAGGAGCTTTGAGGGAATGCGTCAGTTACAGGTGCTACTAGTTGTTATTTAGTGGTTAAAGGCTGTAAAATGCTGCATCTCAGCATGCTCTGACAGCAGCAACGAAGCACAGTGGGAGGAGCATGAAAGCAGTGATACCGAGGCAGGAGATCTGTGTGAGGCGTAGGCAAAAAGAATTACACCGCTTAATTTTTAATCATTATTTTCCAAAATAAGTTCAGTAGCTTAATGGGAAACAGGATTTGGTTCAGGAACCTATTTCAGCGTTGCAAAAGCAGGGTTTTATACTTTAGACCGATGACTTGTCACATCTTTCTTCCCACCACAGGCCCGCAGCGCCAACGTCCTCAACTCAAAGCGGAGACGGCGGCAGTCTGGAGAGGTGTGTTCATCCCGCTCCGTCTGAGTGAAGGGCAGTTACATAAGTGCATATTAATGAAATTTGCTTTTGTTGGCAAAAGAGGATAATTTGATTGTTTTCACCTAAAATAAACCCTCAGAGCAATACCCATTCTTAAAATTATAAAGTACACACTTCAGTGGTTGTGCAGGTTAGCGATCCTGGCTTTTCGCTGACTCGGCCAAAACACACATACAATCACACCAGCACCTTTTCTGTAAGTGAATTAAGTTTCCATCAGTGCATATTAATGAGATTTGACTCTGTTGGCAACCATGCTGATTAGATTGTCTCATAGCTACTTTCCATGAGCGCAATACGGGCGTACACAACGCTGGGATACGACACGCCGCCGCTGCAGTCGTGCTAAATAATTACATCCTTTTTTTTTTTTTGTCACCATGTGCAACCTGTCATATCACTTGCTAATTGCACACAAATGCAGGCATGATTTTTTTTTTGTTTCGTTGAATGTGAAGACATTATGCACATCAATTTGTGGCTGTGTGCGCGTGTGTGTGTGTGTGTGAGGACAGAGGGTTACCTTTAGCTTATCCATCATCACTGGTAAATCTATTTTTACTAACTGTGCTGACAGTCAGTGTGTGTGCGCGCGTGCCCGCGTTTGCGCACGTGGGAGTATATGTGTGTGTGCTCGGAGAAAGGTTAAGCGAGGTTAAAAACACCATCAACTCAACTTGGCCCTGACTAATGGCTGTTTCAGAGAGGGACGGAGAGACAGAGGGTGAAGGAGAGGGACGGGAGACAAAGGATGGAGGGATGAGGGGAGATTTAGAGGTGATAGGAAGGATGGAAGAAAGAGAAAAGCTGAAAAGAAGTCATGCAGAGCAGAGAGAGCAGATACAAGAGAAACTGAAAAAGGAGCAGGTTCGGTTTGGCTCCGTTATTCACAGGATGATCCGTGAAATGTAGGGACGTCCATATACGAGCTGCTCGCATGTTCTTTCTATATGTTGAAACAGGATCTCCAATCTGCTTTTTCTCTCCAGACTAAGATTTACTGTGACATTTAGCTCATTTTCTTGAAAATATGTTTTGCTGTCTGTCAGTCTGTCCCTCTCACTTCATGTCCCTGGTTATTGTGTGGAGTTTGCATGTTCTTCCATTTGTGCGTGGGTTTACCCAGAGTGCTCCTGTTTCGCCCTACAGTTAATTTCTAAACCCATAAGTGTGAAAGTGAGTGCGAGAAACATAAAAAAAGGATCTTAATCTTACTGAAATAATGCAACTCCTGCTGGACAAATTTGAAAAAGCAGTTGTTTTTATTGAAATGTATTGCAGGTAATCTCCTCTTGAAGCAGGGTCGGCCGACAGGCTGGATTAGGCCCTCTGGCTTTCAGCCTGTGTGCCAGACGAGCATTTGAGACCCCTGGTCTTTAAAATAAAAAAAAAAAGAGCATCAGTGCTTCTCTGAATTAACAGATACTATGAGTTTGTATATTTTTCCATTTTCTCCTATTTGTGAGATTTAGACTAAATAATGTCGAGGTGTGTGTGTGTGTGTGTGTGTGTGTGTGTGTGTGTGTGTGTGTGCGCACACTTTCTGCATCACACTGTATCCAGCCCTGCATTTGCATCTGCATACGTTTCCTTCCATGTATGCATCTTTGCATGTGTCACTTTATCTGTGATTGTCTGCCTTTGTCTATATGTGTGACATGTGAGGTGTGTCCACCTGTGTGTGCACGCGAGCAAGCGTGCGTTCCCATCTGTGTGTGAGACGGCGCGGCGAGAGGCATGTTGTAGCTACATCTCAGTTCAATTTGTCCCCGACCTCAAATTGAAATTCCATTTTCAGGTGGTAAATTGTCTCCCACTTCGCCCTCTGGCACACAGTGAATTAAAATTCAAATTAGCCTGACCCTGCACCACTGCTCTCCCGCACCTCTCTGTCTGCCTCGCTCTTCCTCCCTCTCCCACCGTCTCTATCTCGCTGGCTGTTTTGCTCTCTGCCCTCTCATCTCGTCCCCCTATTATCCTCTCCTCTCCGTTCCTCTCATCTCTTGTTATCCTTTCCTCCCTGCTCCCTACTTCCCTCCACTCCTCTTACCTCTCTTATTTTCCCCCATTCCTCTCTGTATACCCGCTATCTGCCCCCACTCATCTCCACTTTCCTTGTTGCTTCTTCCCTGCTCTAATCCAATCTGTCTTCCCCTCTGTTTGTGGCCCCACTGCTTCACGTCTTATCTTTGTTCTTATTTGCCCTTTTGTGACCCTTTCTTTCCTTTTGCCAACCATCGTTTATAGACTTTAGACATGGATGGGGAATTCCCATGTGTTCCAACACATTTTGTCACATTGAAACTGTATGAAAATACTTCAGAAGCCAGAAAAGAGTGAGAGCTACCTGTTAACGTTGACCTGACTGCTCATGTTTTGACCCTTCAGCCGTCTTTTTTATATCAAATCTTAGATTTAATAAGAAACAGCTCGGTAAAATAAGTACATCTTTATATTATATTGCTGTATGCTAGACCTTGACAGTATTAACTTTTCATATTCTTAGTTATATAATGTTCATTTTCTGTGTGTCACCTTCTCATTCTATGAGACTTCTTCTCACAGTTTCTTTTTTAATCTGATAAGAACCTTAGTGTCTCTCTCCGTGGTGTTGCTGTGCATTTAGCGTGGCTTTATCAAGATCATTTCTGACAACCTGACTTCTTCCTCTCAGCAATAAATTAGTTACTTTATGTAGTTTTTGAAAACACCCACTGAACCACTCACTGTGAAGTGAAAGGACCAATCGCAACGTCGCTGCGTGGCCTCCGAGTCTCCTCTTCTATCTTCCTTTCCCCTCGTCCTCTGAGTCCTGAGAGTTCTGTGCATGTGGAGAGCTAATACAGTTTCTCCCCTTCTCCTGCAGCCCTTCCTCTCAGTCATGTTGAACAAAGGCTCCCTGGAGGTCATGCTGTTTCTCGGTAACGGCAGTCCCCGTCGTGTCGTCAGGCGTCCGGACCAAGGCGTCCTGAATGATGGCAGGGAGCACTCACTGCGCATCGAGAGGCTGCCTGGCAGGTGAGTCACCGGGTTCAGTCCATGTTCAGCCACTGGTGAGTCAAGATTATTTTTTTAGGTCAGATAAACATATCTCTGTGTTCCATCAGATCTTTTGCGATCCAAGTGGACGAGGAGGCCAAGAGGGAAACGGCGCTGCCTCATGATCAGCCAATAAGCCTGCAGCGTGTCTTCCTCGGTGGTATTCCTGCAGAAGTGGAGCAGACGTCCAACAGGGTCAACGTCCCGTTCCAGGGATGCATATGGAACCTGATGGTCAATTCTGTGTATGTAAACCTCTGTCACTCCTCACAAAACAACGAGACGACGGGGGGAAAGTTGAGTTTCCTGTGATGCTCACAAACCCATCACGGTGGCAAAAAAGAGCAACTTTTTGGTGAATGCAACACTTGACCTGTTGCCACAATGCAAAACCAAAGTCGGCCATGGTCAGATAATTATTTCATAACGCAGACAGATTTGCTGCATCAGCATTTTAACTGGGAGATTTACTGCTACTGGATGTCGCAGGAGTCATTTTCACATCATGCATTGCTGAGTTAAGGAGTAGTTAATGCGATAGCAGGAAGTGATGATGGCGGCGTTGATGATGATGATGATAAAGCCAGTGTCTCCTTCTGCGTGAACAGCAGTAATAGAGCTGTCAGACATCATAAACATAGTCATAACTCAAATTACGTCCTCCCCATCTTTGCGTTTATGTTTGTGTCTGTTTGTCTACTGCTCACCTCATTTCCCCCCTATCAACCCCCTCCCCAACCCCCTCCACCCCCACCCACACCCCATCCCGACACTGTCGCTTCCTTCTAATCTACATCTGCCTTTCTTGAAGAGAGTCATTAGGGGCCTGCAGTTACACCACTTCTTTTTTTTATTATTATTATTTAAGGGATTAAAAAAAAAATCATATAGATCCATATAGTGAGTGAGTTTGTCTTATATGTGTTTGTTTGTTTGTTTGTTTGTTTTTCATACTGTCTCGTAGTCTGTCAGATTTCTCCCAGCCTGTTTCCTTTGAGAATGCTGAAATCGGCCAGTGCCCCTACCTTGGCCCGCCAGCTCCTCCACCTCTGCTCCCTGAGGTGGAGGAGCCTGAGACGGAGGAGAAGGAGAAAGAGAAAGAGGTGTCGAAGCCACTGGCCCCTCCTCTGACCCCTGCTCCCGCCACGCCACCTCCGCCTGTGAGTACACTCACCTCTGGACACACACGGACATGTGACTCATTTCTGTAGTTTTTGTCAACAGGAAGCGCCACAAAAGTTACATGAAATACATAGAAAAAAGTTACTTTCTTAATTACACCATTGCACTGGCCATTATTCTTGCCCGGGCAGCTTCTTATCCTCCGTTGGCACATTTACAAAAACAATACACACACAGGAAGTTTATCTGCAATACATTCTGGATACAGTACACCTGCCAGCATACACCTTAACAGGAAGGCACAGATGTCCCACCACACTGCACTGTTATCGCGATTATTTTCTCTTACTCTGCTATTCACACCGTACACACACACACACCTATTTCCCCCTGATGAAATGCAGCCGTGGCCCGGCGTGTTAGCTCAGCGATTCATCACGCAGCAGTTGCACAGCCCATTAACTCTTCTTTATAGTCCCTTTAGCCTTGAGTCACTAAACTCCACCTCTGGCAGCCTGTCATACAGGCCGGAGCAGTGCCGCCGTGCTAAGCTAACCGAGCTCGCCTCTTTATGCTTTATGAGCGCACGGGAGCCAAACACTCTGAGCTAACATTTAGCCACTATGCTAAGAAGCTGGCAGGCGGTGACTTATTCATTTCATAGCCGTCGCACCGGGACGGGCGAGATGTATTTCACATATTTAATGTATTATATGTCTTGCAGCAGCCATAGGTTATCAGTTACCCAGTTAGCTGCAAAACTACAGCTCTTAAGGGACATTGATCATGAAGCATGGAGCCAAAGATCTTTGCCAGCTTAGCTATAACTCAATGGTTTGTTGCTTTATGGGCTGTGCGTTCATCTGTTTTATGATATAGACTGCAGGCTGCGGGAAGCTGTAGTTCTCCTAGTCCCTGTCCACGTGTTAACCAGCAGTGACTGCAGGAATATCTCTGTATAATTCACGCTTGGAGAATTAGAAGTTATGTTAATAACTTTAACTTTGAGGCAGATTTTCAATAAGACCGCAACACATCAGAGTGTAAAACAAAGTGCCTCTTTAGACTGGAGTGGAGAAGATATTAGAGAGATATTTGAAACAGTTTCACTTCAAAATAATGTTCCTCCTGGTTTTGTTACTGTTCCAAAGTAATTTTTTGTTTGATTTTCACGAAAAGCTAATTGTTAAATTATGCTATTTGAGTGGCATTCTGGGTTATTTTTGATTTAAACAGTTTTTCAAGTTATCTTAAAATATACTATTATATACTTATTGTTTGTGTTGTTATCTTTAAACATGTGGATGCATTTCATTGTGTTTGTGATTATCCCTCTTTAAATTTCACTGGGACTTGAGGTGCAGCTCTCCGAAGAGCGAGCGCCACACAGGTTGATGTATGCATTTTTCATTAGCGCTAAGAGGGCATTGTCAGAATGGAGTCCAATCACAGCTGACAGAAGACAACAGTCTCAGCATGTGCTGAATAAAGAAGCGTCTTTATCTCCTTCTGCTCAGACACAGCTCATTCTGTACTGTTGATTCATGGTATACTGAGGGAGCATCAGTCGACGGGCCGAAGAGGCTGAGCCGGGCCACGCCAACACTGTGACTCTCTGAGAAATAAGTCTGATTCCTCAGTATTCAGTAGTACATATCTCTTTAACTTGTTGTTTTGATTGATAATGGGGCAGATGTTACGAATTAGCCTGATAGAATTCAGGTCCCTAATTGCTCAGAAACACAAAAAATATCAATAAAATACAAATGCATTAAATGTAATGATGTTCAGCTTTGCGTTCAAATATATTTAATTTTCATGATAAGAAGCCAAATATAAAGCCTAAAAAAAGGAACATATGGTGGTTGTTGTTATTACTTTCTTAAAGAATGTTTGGAAAGGATCGCAATTAGTCACAAGTGTTGATTCAGTTCTTATTTAAAATTCCTAGTCTGCACAATGTTTCCTATAGGAATTCTAAAATAAGTGAAGATCAGCTTAGCAAGTGATGACAGCCACTTTTTGCTCAGTGTGCTTGATAATCATGCTCCATCTCATCCTCACATTCTTCACATCGCTGCCTCCACCCTGCTGTTTCCCGTTTGTACTTGTCACCATCGCTGCCTCACTTCCGGTTCCGCTGCTGCTGCTGCTGCTGATCTCCTTCCTCCCCGCTCTGTGACCGCTGACCTGCAGGAGGCCACGCCCCCTGCCCCGCCCCCTGCTCCACCTGCTGTCACCCCTACCGCACCCACTGCTGTAGCCACGCCCACTGCTACGCAGGATCCCGGCCCTGACGCGGTATACAGGCGCGCACACACACACACACACACACACACACACACACACACACACACACACACACACACACTCTCAATGTTGTGCTGAAGGTCAGAGGTCAAAAAACCTTTAGACTTTTGGTGATAACACATGGTCCAGCTGCTAACTGAGTATTCACTTCTTTCCATATATACATATATATATATATATATATATATATATATATATATATATATATATATATATATATATATATATATATATATATATATATATATATATATATATATTTTCAAATTGAGAGCTTTAAACTCTGGCAGCCATGTGTGTAGCTGTTGCCTTTGCAGTATGACTTGTCCTTGAGTTAACTTGAGTTTGGAACTGTACTTCTGAATGTAACATCCAGCGATATATGCTTGAGGAACACTGTGTAGTCTTTAAATGGGTCATGAGTCGAGCGTTAAAACATTTGTGGTTAAATCTAATTAGTACTAAAGTCATAAAGAGAAACCTGCAGTACAATAAGCGGAGTGCGGATTTTTTTATACACACACACACACACACACACACACACACACACACACACACACGAAATGACTTCAGATTCTATTGGTGTGACCTCCAACCAAAGACCTGAATGGAGGACCGTCTTCCTATTGTTAGCTTAATGGAAAGACGCAGAGGGGATGAGAGAAAGCGAGGGAAGAAGAGGGGGATGAAAGAGGACGCACAGCAGAGGAGAAAAGGTGCAGCCATGGAGGAAGGCAGGAAAGAGAGGAACGGAGCGGCGCTTGCCTTTTGTTGGCTTAATGGAACGATGGAGGAGAGAAAACGGGAGAAGAATGAAAGGAGAGGGGAAGGAAAGGGGCTTTTGAGCAAGTGGCGTCTGCCTTTTGTTAGATGAGGAGAATAAGGAAGAGAGAAAAGAGGGAGGCTGAGGAGGAGGAGCGGATATGAGGACGAAGCGCGATAAGAGGTGAGTGTCAGCTGTAACAAAGCAAGGTCACGGTGTGGGGAATGTCTTCACTTGAAAGGGAACAAGAGTGGATTGGAGATTGAGACACACATACACCAACAGATCCGGGCTCCCTGGCTCGCTCCCTCGCTCTCTCGCTAACTTTGTCTCAAGCTCTTGCTGAAGTTACACTAAAGCAGCTTTATTACTTAATAGGTGAGACTCGCAGACTGGTGACAGAAGGTTTTTGGAGAAAGGAAAAGCGAGGTGCGGGGAAGAAAGGAGAGTGAAGAACTGAGCTGAGAGGAGATATGAGGAAGCTGAACTACGAGGGGAAAAAACCCGGGAAGGCACAAAGACGACTGAAAACTCCGGGCGTACAAGGCCTCGAGAACGAACACAGGCTCGAACCAGGGTTCCTGAGACTAGAGTAAAAAACACTACAGCGCTGTATCCTGGATGAGAAATGCTTCAGGAGGCGACAGGTGACGAAAGATATGAGAGGTTAGAAGAGGACAAGAAGAGAATGACAAGCTGGGATACACTGGAAAAAGCTTTCAGACAACAAAAAAAAGGTAAATAAACAGGAAACAGTGAAGAAAAGAAAGATTTGTTGGGGGACTGGGAAGCATCCTGTAACTGAGAGTGCAAAATGAATGTAAGCCAAGGTTATAACAGCAGAGGTGGGTTATTAGAGGGTTTGACCAAGAAGAGATCAATAGAAGGAAAATATTAACGCGGCAAACTTTTTTTTTTTTTTTTTTAACAACATACTGTATGAGGACAAAAAGAAAGACGGGTGAGGAGGAGAGGAAAACATGAGGGGTTGTGGACGAGGAGGGAAACAGGGCGGTATAAAAGAACTGGCCAGAAGATAACAGGCCGGAGGAAAGGAGATTAAAAAAATGAGATGAAAGAGGAGAATGAAAGAGTGGAGAGGAGAAGAAAGTAGCAGATGGGAGGACAAGCTGGGCGACGTGAAACGACAGAATAAAGGATGGCTTGGACCAGTAAGAGAAGAGGTATCAGAGGGAGAAAAAAAAGCCATAAGAGTCACTCAAACAAAATAAGGGTTGCTGTATTCTAAGAGTGACACCTTGTGGCTTGTGGCTGAACTGCACTGTGTGGAAAAGCCACAGAAAATGATCAACAGCTGGAGGAAACAGTTGTGGTGTTTGATCCAGTGGAATGAATGAAAAGATAGTTAATGATAAATGAATCAGAAGGATCAGTGGATATAAATATACCCAGTCTGTAGTGACAATTCATTCAATCACTTGTTTTGTCTTATTTTTTTTCTAAATATGTTCACTCTACTTTACTTGTAAACCTAACCAGCTATCTCCATGGCTGTAAACAGCTCCGCCATGAAACCAGCCCCAGCCTTTAGGATGACATTACATTCTGTAAAAATGACAAAAAAAAAAAAAAAAGAGGCCTTGACTTCATTTTTTTTCATCGAAAGTAAGTGCCTCTCTTAATTTACCCGCTGTGGGGGAGACATGATGCAACTGAGAGACAGATCCGAACTGCAGATGGCTGCAATGCTCCGATTAATGAAGCAGTGAAATCTAGCTGATTGTGAACGGAATGGCGTTAACGTAACAGCTATTCTATTCATGAACATGCACCCTGAAGGCTGTTAACATTCTGCAGCTAATGAAGCAGCAGCCTTTTGCCAACATTAATCTTAGCAAATATATATTTAAAAAAAAAATCCACACTGTTCTTAATAGTCCTGTAAATAAATGAGTGAACATTTTCAGAATGTCCACTGAAGACAAAAGTGAAGATTCTGGCCACGCTTGGCTCCTGACTGAGTTTTACCAACTTAAATATCTAAATAGCTTGTTCCCTTGTTGTGGCGTTGTTTGATGACTGACCGAGCCGTCGGGTTCCGGCGTTTCAGAGGCAGGAGCCCCATTAGTGTGACTGGCATGTGTTCCACCGGAGTGTTAAGGTTCCTGTTGACTAGAGGCACCGGGCGCAGCGTGCCGAGACCCCGTCAGCCTAACTGACACATTATGTCCAATCTCCAGGATCTGTGTGCATCAGCTGTGGCCCCGACAGCCCTGGAGAAGGCCTACCAGTTCGGACTCTCCAGAAACAGCCACATGAGCTTCGCCTTCGACGACACCAAAGTCAGAGAGAGGTGAGTTTGAGATAAAATGTCTATTTTATTCTCTCACTTATATTGTTTTGAATGGCTTTGCTGACCTGCAGGTGTTGTTAACAGTGTTGTTTTCGAGTTATGCTAATGCCTGAGGAGTGACAACAGAAATTCCCACTATCAACACTATAATCACACTAAAAATAAACAGCTAAGTCAGTTCTAAAGCTGCTGAAGTGAGTAAAGGGAACAAATACACCCAGTGTTTGTAAAAATATACTGTTTTGCTGTAAAAAAAAAAAAAAAAAACATTAAAAAAAAGTCAGTTGATAAAACTGTGTCCAGAAAAATAAGCAAATACTCATGATTGGCAAAATTAATCTGTACTGTTGGACATAATTCTGTAATAATGTATAAAAATGTGATTACTTTTGAGACACAGTAAAATAATGTAATCTTTTTTTTTGTTTTGTTTTTGTTGATAGTCACATTGAACCTCATTTATGTATTTTTTCACAGTTTACTCTATAAACCTGTACAGAATATGAAGCAAAATAAGAACATATGTACCTCTGAAATGGTGTGATTAGCAGCATGAACTAGTATGATCAAGAACAAACACTAGTTATGATTCTCTAAAGTAGAAGGTGTTGTAGTGTGTTCTACACAGAAAAGCACAATGTGTGTGTGCGTGCGTGTGTTTCAACGTGATCCCTCACTCTGGAGCACATTTCTAAATAAATAAAGCCGCAGCAGAAGTCAGTCGGTGATCGTTTTGCTCGTCGATAGCTTTCCACAGCCTAAATAACAGTTTGTTTAAAAAGTGAACATGTTGACGAGGCCGATCGTCAGAGCAGCCCGTCTGCCTCCCAGACTGACAAAAACAAAAACTGTTCAAAGATGGAAAGCACAGTATCTACACTAAAGAACACGTTGGCTTGTCAACAATTCCCAGTCTTGAAAAAGTCGATTGAGCGTTTTTTAGAACGGCTTTAGCTGCAGGACAGTCTACTCTCCAAATGTGAGTATTTAGAGCATAAGTGCCTCCAATAGGTTAACTACAGATTTACAGTGTAACTATTAAAGGTGATTATTACCTGAAATCCAACAGAAGTGTGTGTGTGTGTGTGTGTGTGTGTGTGTGTGTGTGTGTGTGTGTGTGTGTGTGTGTGTGTGTGTGTGTGTTTCAGGCTGATACTGGAGTTCGAGCTGAGGACGAAGGAGGAATCCGGTCTCGTTCTCTACATGGCGAGAATCAACCATGCTGACTTTGTTTCCATACAGGTGACGATCTAACACGGTTTTTCGATACACTCTTTCTGATGTGATCTTTTGTAAAATTCATGCTGGCCTCAGATTTATGAGCTTATTTTATCCGGGACTTTGACTTTGAACTTCTGATTTCCTCACCTGCTGCAATTAATCAAAAGACGAAGCATTCATGAGCCACCGTCGTCTCATCTCTAAACCGCTTTGCTGTCATTCTGTAGATCAAGGACGGACAGGTTTGTCTGGGTTACGATCTCGGTCATGGAAACATATCTGGCTGTGTTCCCTTCTCCATCAACGATGGGAACTGGCACAAGGTAAAACATTCACACTGTTTTCTATTCATATTTATTTTTCAGCTGTCATCCCTGTACCATGTTTGCCCCCGTCATTCCTCATATGTGGAAATATTTCAATTTCAAAGCATGATTTTCCTTCCATCTTCGCCAGATTCTATCAAAGAAATTCTACCAAGGTGGATATGACCATCTTTTGGTATTTTTAAGGTTCTGAATCATACTTATAAAACATTTCCTGTTCCAAAAAAAGTTGGAACTCTGCTTTGAATGTAAATTTAAAAACAAAAACTACAATGATATTTTCATTTCATTACATTTTATTTTCATTTAAACACAACATCCCAACTTTTGGGAATTGGGGAATATTTCATACAGCTCTCGTCTAGCGACTGCCCATACAGTTACTGATTACTGATGACCTTTTCCCTCTCTGTCCAGATCCGTGTGAGTCGTAACAAGCAGCGAGGCCTCCTGGTGGTTGACGGTCGGTACAGCAAACAGATAACCAGTCCCAAGAAGGTATGCTGGTTTTGCATTGTAATAAATCCAACATGCATGTATTAAAGCCATACATGATTTCTGAAGGACTGCTACATCGATCAATCTTTTTCTTCTCTTTTTCACCAGGCGGACCTGTTAGACGTGGTGGGAACATTGTTTGTTGGCGGTTTGCCGCAAAACTACACGACCAAGAGAATCGGACCGGTAATAACGTGATTAAAAGTGACACGATTAACATGTGAACTAATGGCTGAGCAAAAGACGTTAGAGTGAAGAGAGAAGTTAGGCCCGCTGTAGATTTATCAGTGGATAAAAGAGCAAAATGTTGATTTCGGCTACAATTCGTTCCCAGATTCTCTACAGTATCAACGGATGTATCCGTAACCTAAAGATGGTTGGAGGCCCTGTAAGCGCAAAGTCACCGACCACAGGTATAATCTGTCAAATCTTACATGATTAAAGACGTTTCCATGTGTTTCTGCTCACAGCAACATATTGTTCCTAATTCCCTGTCGTGCCTCTTTCCTCGTCCAGGCCGCGTTGAGTTCATCGCAGAGGACTTCAAGCTGGACATGGCCACGCCCACATCAAGCCACATGGTCGGAAGGTGTTTCGTAGCCACCGAGACGGGAACTTACTTTGACGGCTCCGGTTTCCTGAAAGCAGGTGGGGAAGATCGGCTGGACGTTTACAGACCAGTGAAGTGAATCCAGTGAAGGACGGTCGCTCTCTCTCCTGTTCCAGTTGCTTCCTACAGAGTGGGCCTGGACGTGTCTATAGCCTTAGAGTTTCGAACCAGCAAAACCAACGGGGTGCTTTTGGCCGTCAGCAACCAGGCCAATGATGGACTCGGTCTGGAGATTGTGGACGGGAAGGTAGGCAAGAAGGGGGCGCTCTGTGTTCTGAGAGTTGGTCTCATTTTAGCTGCTTTCAAATACACGTTTCAGTACGTTTAAATAAGTGATGTCTGGAATTAGTTGAAACCAAGCGATCTGTTTGGATTTGTTGTTTCTGACACACGTCATATTGATACACACTGAATGAGCCACTCCTGATGTTCTCATGCTATAAAAGCATTGATCCGCCTACATCAGGTTTATATATTATTAAAGTTCATTGCCTTCTATATGTGCTGTATGTACTTAAATGCATTGAATGTTATTATTCCAGCAACAAACAGTTGAAAAGTATGTGAAGAACCATAATAATGAAAATCTGAGGACACGATTTACTCCTGCAGTGATCACTTTAGTTTTACTAACTTCCAAGCAGGAAGAATAAAAATTATTTCTTTTTTTCAGATAATTTATATTGATCTGTTTCACTTTTAATTTAATTGTGATTGCTTTTTTTCTTTATTCTTCAACTTGATTTGGTGTTTCTTGTTTAGTAACAAACAAAAATCCAGATTTTATGATAATGAGTAGTTACCAAAAGAAATGACTGATGGAAGCAGTGTTTTTAAAGCTTTGGTCCACTAACGCCAGCTCTTAGGTTGCCAATGAAGAGTGTAATGCTTACCTTTTTTAAATTACCGTACACATTTAAGAATTTCAGAAGGGGAACGCCAAAGGCCATGAGAGCAATTTGTGTACTAATAAATGCATAAACACTCCGTTCTCCCCCCTAGCTGCTGTTCCATGTTGATAATGGAGCAGGCCGGTTCACTGCTGAGCACACGCCTGAGGGGGAGGGCTTCTGTGACGGCCAGTGGCACTCCGTCACTGCCAGGAAGCTTCGCCACAGGGCGGAGCTGACGGTCGACGGGACGCAGAGCCAAGCCGAGAGTCCCAACGCACGCTCCAACACCTGCGACACCAACGACCCCATCTACGTCGGGGGATATCCTGGTACGAATCCCCCCCTCCCGGAGCAAACACACTCAAAAAGACATGCACGCTGAAATTGTGTAAAATATGTTGCGTCCTCTGTGTGTCTCAGATGGAGTTCGTCAGGCCGCTCTTTCCATCAGCTCTTCCTTCAGAGGCTGTATGAGGAACCTGAAGATCACCAAGGCGGCCAAGACCATGGAGGTGCATTTCAACAAGGCTCTGGAGATTAAGGGCGTCCAGCCGCTGTCCTGCCCGGCCGCTGCTGCGTAACTCGCCCTGCAGAGCCCGTCCATGTGGCGTCTCCCCTCAACGCCACAAGGACGTACGTCTGTCTCTAACATTGTGGCATTTCATGCATTAATGTGTGATCTCAACATGTTAAATGCAAAGGTCAAGATTATCCCAGTTTAACTTCTTTCAAGCAAGACATTTGCCTGAGTGTCCACCATCTGTTGTGCGGGTTTGCCTGCAGGTGTGTGGAGACTTATGTTACAGCCACCTTTAATTCATCTTCTCAGAGCCGATGACAGGTTGTTTGATTATAAATCTCTCAGGACTTGTGATTGATGGCATCTTTCTCCAACTCCGAACAAACATGCCTCGTTAAATGCTGAGCTGAAACAGCAGAAGATCCACATTTTGGAAAATTCTCTTCATGTTTTTCTTCAAAGAGCAAACATCTTAACCGTTACACATCAAAACAAGATGCCACTACAGCCTGACTTAATAAACCTACTATGGCCGCACTCTCAGTTCAAAGCATATTTTAAAGTTTGTCCACCGGTGTGTGTTCATACCGTGCACGACAGGTTACCTGCATGGTTACAGGTGCTAACAGTATTTCAGCTGTTTTTGGAAGATGTGTGATGAGTGAGCATTAAATCAGCTTTTCTTGTTCCTCTTGAAGAGGTAAATGCGTGAATGTTTTGGGTATTTTTTTTTTTTTTTTTTTTAAACTGGTTAAAGGGAAGTTTGATTCACCAGTGTAACACAAACATCAGAAATGTTCCTGATTATAGCTGCAAGTGTTTTTCTCTGTAAATGTCCTTCATAAACCTTGTGTCCTGAAAATGAATTGACGATATTCACATCATTTCTTCTCAGTGTTTTTGTTTGCCCTTGAAATGTTTGCTGATCTAGGAATGGGTTTTGTGTTGTGGTTGTGTTTTCACATCAGTCGGACGTATGACATATGAAGCAGGGCTTCTCTGCAGCCAACTTTTGGTGAACATACATTTTCTTAGAGTTGTGAGGATCAGCTAAAAAATGCAAATGTACACATTTTTCGAAAAGCCAAAAATACTCTTAATATCTTGTAGATAGGAACTCCATCTGTTTATCAAATCCACTAAACTTACTGATGCTTGGAGTCGGGGGTAAAGCTAAAGGAACATTCCACATGAGCTGCAGCTTGTGTCTCTCATCAGTGACGTCAGGACGGCAAACGGAAGGCACAAGGTTTGTGCAGGACATGGCGTTTTCGCTCTGCATGGTGTGACTGACAACCCTGAAGGAGTTTATTCAAATATACTATTGACAGCATCACATGCTTTGTCCTGTCCTTCTTTTAAAGCTGCAGAGGTAATCATTTAAGATTAACTTGAGATTCCTTTGGAAAAGGATTTGATTTAGTTCTTAACTCTCATTCAGCCAGCCAACCTAATATATGAAACTGTAGTCTTTCTAAATGTTTTGTGGAGGACCCAGAGTATGTTTGTGTTCACCAAGTCGTCTTTTCAAAATAAACGTACCATCCATCCATCCCTCCCTCTTATGAACCACTTTATCTGTCCAGGGTTCAACATTCACGTAAATGACTTAGAATCATTAAAGGAATATCACTTGTTGAAGAATTAGATGTGCTGCCATGTTGACAAATATAACTGAAAATAAACTCCATTAACAATTTGAATTGTTAATGGAGCAAAGGTTTTACAGAAAAAAAACAACCATTTGCATGCACAGGGAGAACATGCAAACTGCACACAGAAAGGTCCCCAAGCCCAGAGTTATTCCCAGACAAGAGCATGGTCATAATAATCTCAATGTTTCATAGTTGACTTTCAAACAGGATTAATTCAAGTTCAATTTATGGTCCATAAAATATATATATATATATATATATATATATATCTGTTTTTTATGATATAAAATCTTTAATGGCTACTGAAATAATCTGATATTTTGCATTAATGATGCTGCTTCTATCCTGAAGTCAAAAAGAAGTGACATTTGCCAGTACTTTCACTCCAGCTCCACTAGAGGGCGATGTTTATCCATAAACCGCTAAGATGTACCGATTGTAAGTGAAACCAAAGTGAAGTAAGTTTGGCGGATCATCAGGATGGATTTCACTGATTTTTCCAAAGAAATTAAAAATTGACGTCGGGGGGAAAAAAAGAAAAGATCAAACACCTCTTTGTTGTGCATTCATCTTTTATTTTCATCTTTACATAATGTGAAGGATGGTCAGAAGTCAGTCCACTGAATCTCACTGTGGCTGCCTGATGTGGAATGTTCTGAAGATAGAGAAAAGCCTAACATCTTATCTACTCAAAGTAATACTGCTGTTTTTAGAAAGTCATCAACTTCTTATTCTTCCTTATGACAGAATCTGACCTCTGAGTGTCCACAATGTTTGTTTTAGGAGAAATTACCCCTTATTCCAGCTGTCGGTTACACAAAATGTACAGAGCCAATGAGTTTCAAACTTCTTTGATCCAGACGACGCACCTCATCTCGTTCTGGTGAGGTTTTAAAAAAGCCGTAGAAATGTCTCAAGCAAGCATGTAAGAAGAACTCAAATTTCCATCTAAACACCATCATAAAATCTCTTTTTGGATTGTGATTATGATTACTTTTAAGATTTTTTTTCCCACAGGTATCGTGATGGTTTTCATTGAGTGCATTTGTACAGCTGGGAACTTGAAGGTTGTGTGTTCACGTTTAAAAAAGAAAGTTTTTAACTCAGATGACTGAAATGAACACTTGTCATCACTCATATAAGCTGGACGTAATGATGCCTGTAAAGTCGGAGTCATTACACGCCTCTTCTACACAGAAACACTGTTGTTTTTTTTTTTGTAGCCAGCTAACTACACAGGCCAGGTTAATGGAGCCTATTTCCACTTTAGCTGCAATAAACTCATGAGTGCATCATGAAGAAATACTATTTCTCATACAGATGCACAAATGACAGCATTCAGATGCATTTTTTTCTTTTTCCACTGGGAAGTGGAACTTTTCCTACTTCCGATTGCAGATTTAATATTAACAAATGTGTGACTGTGTTGAAGCACAAACAGGAACACATTAAACCAGCAGTGGACATGCAGAGGGATCATTTGTGTCATACAATAGTGAGTTGATCGGAATTTTCCTTTTTCCTAAAAATGCGGCGTCCTCTCATACCTGTCCTGTCAGTAAATCAGGCAGTGTGGCGTCAGTTCAAGTGCAGATGTTTACTGTAAACCCCTCCCGTGTGCTTCTTTCCAGACCATTGGAGTGAATGAGGCGAGATAAAACAGCTAGCTACGGCATTAATCTAAGTCTCGTTTCGACATCAGTCAAGGCATTCAAGCATTCCATGTGTATATCACTGAAATTAAAGCAATAGCCTCCTCAGCTACCGTATTAACATGAGTGTAGATAGTAGATAAAGAGAGAACGTCTGGACCTGGTCTCGTTCGGTGCAGGCGCTTTGAGTAGAAACCCCCTAAGAAGAGTAGCACTGTTTGTCTACGCTGTGACAGCACTGTCCTGGTGTCAGGTCGGGTGACTTATTGCATGCTGCCAGTCCTCTCGAACTGATTCTGAGGTGAGTTTCAGACGCGGCGGCGTTACAGTCCAGCGGTCTCCGCTTGTTTGGCACCCTCATCCGCCTCCCACAGCCACACCCACGCACCCCAGGGTCCTTTTCCACCTGCTACCCACCGGCGAGCAGCTCTTCCGGGTATGGTTCCTCGTGCTCTCGACCCAGGCCTTGTCAGGACGACTGCATGAGGCCCGTCAGCCGCTTGCCAGTCAGCGACTTTCCCTGGGAGGAGAGCAAGAGAGGCGGCGGTGACAGCTGTCAGAGTGCCGTCAACTGAAAGCTTTCCAGAGAAAGAGCTCAGAAGAAGAGAAGCCAGCATGAGAAATCTTCAGGCAGTGGTGGACATTTACTACCAGCTCATCATTATCATCAATAAACACAAAAGCAGACTCAACTATTGATTAATGCATTTCCTGTGTGAAATATTTTTGCAGGGAGCTGCGGTGTTTGGTCACAGATCTGTACACAGCAAAGGCTTCAGGTGCTGCAGAACAAAACAAACCCGAGCAGCCAACAGAGCAGAGCTCAGGAATCTATAATCCTCAAAACTCTTTCACATTGCATGACTTGACTTTTTCTTTTCCTTTGTTCTGAATTGCTTTCTTAATGTTTCTCTCAGCAATTCTTCATCAGAGGTGAACAAATCGATCTGTGCTCTGGTCAAATCGTCCTTCATTCAACTGCATCACAGTCAGTCTTAAAAGAGGAGCCTGCATGTTCAGGGAATCAACCAAAATGACCCAAATGCTTTGATAACATTAACTCCTTTATGTGTAAATTCACCCCTGAGCCATGCACTTTTTTTTTCTTCTTTCCACCAGAAAGGACAGCAGCGGTTTGTACGGCAGCCCTCATTGATCTGACTTTAATGAATGCTGTTTTAAGAGGGAGAGGCTGAGGCGGTGGGACACTCACCACGCTGCGGGTGAACTTCTCCAGGGAGGTGCGTCGCCCCTGCTCCGTTTCAAGCTGAAGAGTCAAACAGATTTTTATGTATTATTTTCTTTACATGCGAGGGTAAGAGTTCGGCTGGGAAGGGTTTGAGGGGACATTAGAACAAACATATCACAGGTTATGGCTATGATGGCCCTTCGTGTCGCAACGTGACAAAAACTTAAGTCTAAGAATCAGCTGCGGTGTCATGCAGTGAGCGCATATCAGACTCGTGGATTGAACACACACACAAACACACCGACACACACACGCTTACTTTCTTCCTCGCCATCAGCAGATCCTGGTACACATTGGAGCGTAGGAAACGTGCATAGCTGTCACTTTTCATCAGCTTGTAAATGTGGTCCTATAAAGGCAGAAAGATGAGATACGTGATGAGGCCGAAAGAGGAATCCATATTATCACCTGCAGCAGGAGGAGAGGAAAAGGCAAGTGGGGGGTAATTCTCCCATCTGCATGCAGAGTGAGTTTAAGGCCTGGTGAGCTAACGACGTGCGAAACTCAAAGTCAAGCGCGATAAAGTGAGCGAGACGGCCTCAGAGGGAGATGACGGGCTGTTAACATATTGCCGAGTAACTGACAGGAGAAATAATTTCTGTGTTTAACTCTTCACTTATACACTGCTCCACCCTCCTCCTCCTCCTCCTCCTCCTCCTCCTCCTCCTCCTCCTCCTCCTCCCGTGAACGCTCATCCATCTCCCAGTGAGGCGCATTGTCTCCAAATCACTCCACAGTATAAAGCCATTAGTTGGTTCTGGTGAGGCATGTAAGGAAGACAAATGGGGCAGACAATAACGCGAGACGGAGCAACTGAAGAGGCGTCTTTGACGTGCATCTCCTGAAGAGAAATTAAAAGCCAGATGTAACTATTCTAAACGATAAAAGAAGAGGTATTTCCAGTCCTATTGGCTTTGAGGACTAATATATAATAGTGATGAATTCTGATTCTCAGGAAATGATCAATTCAGCTTTTTACAAATCAAGTGACCATAACTGAAAATTCCCTCATTTTTTCTGCTCAGTGCAAGGCAGAAGTACGTCGACTTTCAAACATCTAATGCAGAGTAGATTATATTTAGACACCTTTGCTGCAAATAGCACTTTGTATTGTAGGATAGAAGGAGCAGACGGGATGCTTGCAATCTTTGACAAAAAACAAAGTCAGACATCTGTCACTTTCTGAGCCATAAATATCAAAATGACTGATTGCTGTCGGTTTTACACTTTCCAACATAAGTTTGTAGAATAAATGGCATTGCACGATGCTTGTTGAGTCTTAAAAGAGAAATAAGTTGTAAAATATGATTGAACAACTTTCTAGGGTTGTATTTCTATGTGCTCAACAAAGAGTAGAATCAAAAAGCATGAAAGACACTTATTAGGGACCGAGCCCGAGGGCGAGGTGGCCTCAACTGAGGCCACCTTGCCCGAGGGCAAGGCCTCTATTGTTCTTCGTTCGTTTCTTATTAGGGACCGAGCCCGAGGGCGAGGTGGCCTCAACTGAGGCCACCTTGCCTGAGGGCAAGGCCTCTATTGTTCTTCGTTCGTTTGTTTCTTATTATTATTATTAGGGACCGAGCCCGAGGGCGAGGTGGCCTCAGAACTGAGGCCACCTTGCCTGAGGGCAAGGCCTCTATTGTTTTTCGTCCGTTTGTTTCTCTATTATTATTTTACTGACCGCGTATTAAAATGCTAATTTGACCCCCTAAACATGCACGAAAACTCACCAAATTTGGCACGGACATCTGGATCGGCGAAACATTTGATAAAATACAAAAATTAACCCCATAGCCAAATTGGCTCTCTAGCGCCACCTACAAACAGTAAAATAGCTCTAGCAACCATTAGGAATGTCGTAGAAATGTCAAAGCAGCGCTCATGCGTTCGTCTCCTTGAGATCTAAAATTCACCCAGAGGAACACCTATACCTAAATGCAACAGGAAGTCCGGTATTTCCATTTCAGTGTAAAATTTGGCAAAAAATGACTCCTCCTTTAAAAATTATCTGCTATGAGACCGCTTGTCGTGGAGACGTCAGAGCAGTGCCAAATAAAAGAGGACAAGTGTCTCTCACAAAGTTGTTCAAAACTTTTTCAAAAGTCTCAGGGTGTGGATTTTATTAACCCTTAAAGTTTGAAGTCTGAAAACGCACTTGCAACACTACAATGGACAGTGCGACCCGCACGAATGTCGCAGAGAAATAAAATCAACATGGATGAGTTCGTCTCATCAAGCTCTACAATTTACCAAGAGACATACCTATACCTAAATCCAACAGGAAGTCCGTTATTTCCTGTCAAATCAAATGTGCCTCAAAACACTTTTCACTCAAAAACCACTAATATGGACTGTTTCACCCTTCACAGTGTGGTACAGAGAAAAGAAACATATGCACGCGTTCGTCTCATCGAGATCTACAACTTACTCACTCGTACCCATGACCTAAATCAAACAGGAAGTCCGTCATTCACACTTTTATTGTACATTTTTGCTCAAAAACTCTCTCCTTCTTCACCAATTAAGGCTTCCATGGTCAAAATTATAAGTCTGAATGCTCTGAAAACTTGACAGATGTAAAGACAACTAAAATGCCTATAAAAGTTGAGGGTGTTTTTTTCATTTTGGTCCACGGAAATGCATTTCCCCAGCTGTTTTGACCAAAGAGAAACTGTGTGTCTGCCGAGTCACACTCTAACATCATGTGACCTACTTATGCCATATATGGGCATTGAGCCTCAGGGCTGATCTGAGAGCTGCTGTAAAACATTCTGCATGTTGTCCCTGCTTTCCACAGTAGATGGCGCTCCGTGACCATAAATCACAGGAGTAATGGATTGCTGCTCAAACAGGCAAATGAATGTATGGAATCACACTCACATGGATATATTGGTGTTTGACATAGTGGAGCAGACATGACTATCAAAATAAGAGCCTCACACCCCATATTTTTGCAAAATATGACATTTATAACAAAGCACAGGGATAATTTCAAATTCAACAGTGTTAAAGGGCAACTCCGGTTTTTTTGATACCTGGACCTTATTTATAGGTGTGTGCATGCTCATATACTCACTCAGACAAACATGGTGCAGCTTGGATTCCTTCAGAAGTTATTTAAGTCCAACCGATTCAGCGGGGGCCACAGCAATGGAGCTTCCCGCACTGCAATCCATTGCCGTGGCCCCTGCTGAATCAGATGACAGATGCTAACAGCTACATGTTAGTGGATGGGAGATGCTAACAGCTACATGCTAGCGGATGAGAGATGCTAACAGCTACATGTTAGCGGATGGGAGATGCTAACAGCTACATGTTAGCGGATGGGAGATGCTAACAGCTACATGTTAGCGGATGGGAGATGCTAACAGCTACATGTTAGCGGATGGGAGATGCTAACAGCTACATGCTAGCGGATGGGAGATGCTGACAGCTACATGTTAGCGGGTGGGAGATGCTGACAGCTACATGTTAGCGGATGGGAGATGCTAACAGCTACATGCTAGCGGATGAGAGATGCTAACAGCTACATGTTAGCGGATGGAAGATGCTAACAGCTACATGCTAGCTGATGGGAGATGCTAACAGCTACATGTTAGCGGATGGGAGATGCTAACAGCTACATGTTAGCGGATGGGAGATGCTAACAGCTACATGTTAGCGGATGGGAGATGCTGACAGCTACATGTTAGCGGATGGGAGATGCTAACAGCTACATGCTAGCGGATGAGAGATGCTAACAGCTACATGTTAGCGGATGCAAGATGCTAACAGCTACATGCTAGCGGATGGGAGATGCTAACAGCTACATGTTAGCGGATGGGAGATGCTAACAGCTACATGTTAGCGGATGGAAGATGCTAACAGCTACATGCTAGCGGGTGAGAGATGCTAACAGCTACATGCTAGCGGGTGAGAGATACGAGATGCTAACAGCTATATGCTAGCGGATGGAAGATGCTAACAGCTACATGTGAGCGGATGGGAGATGCTAACAGCTACATGCTAGCGGATGAGAGATGCTAACAGCTACTTGTTAGCAGATGGAAGATGCTAACAGCTACATGCTAGCAGATGGGAGATGCTAACAGCTACATGTTAGCGGATGGGAGATGCTAACAGCTACATGTTAGCGGATGGAAGATGCTAACAGCTACATGCTAGCACGTGAGAGATGCTAACAGCTACATGCTAGCGGGTGAGAGATGCTAACAGCTACATGCTAGCGGGTGGCAGATACGAGATGCTAACAGCTATATGCTAGCGGATGGAAGATGCTAACAGCTACATGCTAGCGGATGAGAGATGCTAACAGCTACATGTTAGCGGATGGAAGACGCTAACAGCTACATGCTAGCAGATGGGAGATGCTAACAGCTACATGTTAGCGGATGGGAGATGCTAACAGCTACATGTTAGCGGATGGGAGATGCTGACAGCTACATGTTAGCGGATGGGAGATGCTAACAGCTACATGTTAGCGGCTGGGAGATGCTAACAGCTACATGCTAGCGGATGAGAGATGCTAACAGCTACATGCTAGCGGATGAGAGATGCTAACAGCTACATGTTAGCGGATGGGAGATGCTAACAGCTACATGTTAGCGGATGTGAGATGCTAACAGCCACATGTTAGCGGATGACAGATGCTAACAGCTACATGTTAGCGGACGGGAGATGCTAACAGCTACATGTTAGCGGATGGGAGATGCTAACAGCTACATGTTAGCAGATGACAGATGCTAACAGCTGGATGATAGCGGATGGGAGATGCTAACAGCTACATGATAGCGGATGGGAGATGCTAACAGCTACATGATAGCGGATGGGAGATGCTAACAGCTACATGTTAGCGGAAGGGAGATGCTAACAGCTACATGTGAGTGGATGGGAGATGCTAACAGCTACTTGCTAGCGGATGAGAGATGCTAACAGCTACTTGCTAGCGGATGAGAGATGCTAACAGCTACCTGTTAGCAGATGGGGGATGCTAACAGCTACATGCTAGCGGATGGGAGATGCTAACAGCTACATGTTAGCGGATGGGAGATGCTAACAGCTACATGTTAGCGGATGGAAGATGCGAACAGCTACATGCTAGCGGGTGAGAGATGCTAACAGCTACATGCTAGTGGGTGAGAGATACGAGATGCTAACAGCTATATGCTAGCGGATGGAAGATGCTAACAGCTACATGGTAGCGGATGGGAGATGCTAACAGCTACATGCTAGCGGATGAGAGATGCTAACAGCTACATGTTAGCGGAAGGGAGATGCTAACAGCTACATGTGAGTGGATGGGAGATGCTAACAGCTACTTGCTAGCGGATGAGAGATGCTAACAGCTACCTGTTAGCAGATGGGGGATGCTAACAGCTACATGTTAGCGGATGACAGATGCTAAAAGCTCCACGTCAGTGTATGGGGGATGCTAACAACTCCATGTTAGTGGGTGAGAGGGTGCTGGAAGTCTATGGAGGAGCAAGGTTCCCAGTGACTTGGACTTCGGTCATCAAGGTACGAGGACGACCTCAGTCGGGCCACCTTGCCAGAGGGCGAGGTCCCGTCCAATGCCGCTTGCGGCTTTAATTATTATTATTATTATTATTTTACTGTCGCACTCGAGCACTAATTTGACCCCCTAAACATGCACGAAAACTCATCAAATTTGGCACGCACATCCGGACCGGTGGTCCATTTGATAAAATGAAAAACTTAACCCCATGTGCTCTCTAGCGCCACCTACAAACTAGCACCCACAAAATCGTGCAACCAATAGACAGTAAAATCTGCACCCCTGTCAAGTAGGAATGTCGTAGCGAGATAAAACCAATTGCTGACATGTTCAACTCATTAGGATCTAAAACTCATCCATTGACACCCTTGACCTAAATCCAACAGGAAGTCCGCCAATTACCTTTCAAAGTAAAAGCTTCACACAGCTTTTTTACAACACCATTTATTGTAGAGATGTCAGAGTAGTGCGCTCTGATAGAGGAGAAGTGTCTCTACAAGAGGTGTAAACAACTTTTTCAAAAGTCACACAGTTTACATTTTATTAGCCCTTCAAAATAAAACTCACATTTTTGAAAAAAGGGTCGCTATGGCCAATAGGAATGTTGTAGAGAGATCAAACCAATTATTCACACACTCATCTCGTCGAGGTCTACAAATCTTTAATTGACAAAAAAGACCTAAATCCAACAGGAAGTCCGCTATTTCCCTTTCAAAGTAAAAAATGAGTCCTCATTTAAAAATTATCTGCTCCGAGACCGTTTGTCGTAGAGACGTCAGAGTGGCGTGAAATAATAGAGGACAAGTTTCTCTTCCGATATTGTTAAAAACTTTTTCAAAAGTCTCATGGTGTGGATGCTGTTAACCCTTAAAGCTAAAAGTCTTAAAATCCACTTGAAACACTACAATGGTCACTACTGCCCAAAGAAAAGCCAGAGAGAGATAAAACCAATGGTCATGCGTTAGTCTCACAGAGATCTAAAAATGAACAATTGAGACCGAAAACCAAAATCCAACAGGAAGTCCGTTATTTCCCTTTCAAAATAAAAGTCACATTTTTTTTTAATAAAGCGGTCACTACTGCCCGTAGGAATGTCGTAGAGAGATCAAACCAATTGCTCATATGTTTGTCATATCAAGATCTAAAAATCATCCATTGACATGCATTACCTAAATCCAACAGGAAGTCCGCTATTTCCCTTTCAAAGTAAAAAACACTTCTCATGAAAACATTATACCCCCTGAGACCGTTTGTTGTAGAGACGTCAGAGTAGCGCGACCTGATAGAGGAGAAGTTTCTCTACAAAAGATGTGAACAACTTTTTCAAAAGTCACACGGTGTGGATTTTATCAGCCCTTCAAAATAAAAGTACCATTTTTCAAGAAATGGTTGCTACGGCCCACAGGAATGTCGTAGAGAGAAAATGGTTGCTACGGCCCACAGGAATGTCGTAGAGAGATAAAACCAATTGTTCACACGTTCGTCTCGATGAGATCTAAAAATCACCTATTGACACCATTCACCTAAATCCAACAGGAAGTCCGCTATTTCACCTTTCAAAGTAAAAATCACTCCTCATTTAAAAATGATCTCCTCCGAGACCGCTTGTTGTAGAGACGTCAGAGTGGGGTGAAATAATAGAGAACAAGTTTCTCGAGGACGGCCTCAGTGGGGCCACCTTGCCAGAGGGCGAGGTCCCGTCCAATGCCGCTTGCGGCTTTAATTAGGGACCGAGCCCGAGGGCGAGGTGGCCTCAGAACTGAGGCCACCTTGCCCGAGGGCAAGGCCTCTATTGTTCTTCGTTCGTTTGTTTCTATATTATTATTATTATTTTACTGTCGCGCTCGAGCACTAATTTGACCCCCTAAACATGCACGAAAACTCACCAAATTTGGCACGGACATCCGGACCGGTGGCCACTTGATATAATGAAAAAATTAACTCTATAACCTCATCTGCTCTCTAGCGCCACCTAGAAACAGTAAAATAGCCACAGCAACCATTAGGAATGTCGCAGAGAGACCAAATCGATGTGGATGCGTTCGTCTCCTCGAGATCTAAAAGTCTCTCATTGACAAAAATGTCCTAAACCCAACAGGAAGTCCACTATTTCCCTTTCAGTGTAAAATTTGGCAAAAAATGACTCCTCCTTTAAAAATTATCTGCTCCGAGACCGCTTGTCGTGGAGACGTCAGGTTGGTGCCAAATAAAAGAGGACAAGTGTCTCTCCCAAAGTTGTTAAAAACTTTTTCAAAAGTCTCAGGGTGTGGATTTTATTAACCCTTAAAGTTTGAAGTCTGAAAACGCACTTGCAACACTACAATGGACAGTGCGACCTGCACGAATGTCGCAGAGAAATAAAATCAACATGGATGAGTTCGTCTCATCGAGCTCTACAATTTACCAAGAGACATACCTATACCTAAATCCAACAGGAAGTCCGTTATTTCCTGTCAAATCAAATGTGCCTCAAAACACTTTTCACTCAAAAACCACTAATATGGACTGTTTCACCCTTCACAGTGTGGTACAGAGAAAAGAAACATATGCACGCGTTCGTCTCATCGAGATCTACAACTTTCTCACTCGTGCCTATGACCTAAATGCAACAGGAAGTCCGTTATTCACACTTTCTGCTCAAAATTTTGCTCAAATTTTGCTCAAAAATCTCACCTTCTTCATCAATTAAGCCTCCCGTTTCAAAACTATAAGTCTGACTGCTCTGAAAAGCTCTACAGTGAAAGACAACTAAATTTCCGCTCACTTTCTGACATTGTTTGCTCACTTTGGTCCACGGAAATGCATTTCCCCAGCTGTTTTGACCAAAGAGAAACTGTGTGTCTGCCGAGTCACACTCTAACATCATGTGACCTACTTAAGCCATATATGGGCATTGAGCCTCAGGGCTGATCTGAGAGCTGCTGTAAAACATTCTGCATGTTGTCCCTGCTTTCCACAGTAGATGGCGCTCCGTGACCATAAATCACACGAGTGATGGATTGCTGCTCAAACAGGCAAATGAATGTATGGAATCACACTCACATGGATATATTGGTGTTTGACATAGTGGAGCAGACATGACTATCAAACTAAGAGCGTCACACCCCATATTTTTGCAAAATATGACATTTTTAACAAAGCACAGGGATAATTTCAAATTCAACAGTGTTAAAGGGCAACTCCGGTTTTTTTGATACCTGGACCTTATTTATAGGTGTGTGCCTGCTCATATACTCACTCAGACAAACATGGTGCAGCTTGGATTCCTTCAGAAGTTATTTAAATCCAACCGATTCAGCGGGGGCCACGGCAATGGAGCTTCCCGCACTGCAATCCATTGCCGTGGCCCCTGCTGAATCAGATGACAGATGCTAACAGCGACATGTTAGTGGATGGGAGATGCTAACAGCTACATGCTAGCGGATGGGAGATGCTAACAGCTACATGTTAGCGGATGGAAGATGCTAACAGCTACATGTTAGCGGATGGGAGATGCTAACAGCTACATGCTAGCGGATGAGAGATGCTAACAGCTACATGTTAGCGGATGGAAGATGCTAACAGCTACATGCTAGCGGATGGGAGATGCTAACAGCTACATGTTAGCGGATGGAAGATGCTAACAGCTACATGCTAGCAGGTGAGAGATGCTAACAGCTACATGCTAGCGGGTGAGAGATGCTAACAGCTACATGCTAGCGGGTGAGAGATACGAGATGCTAACAGCTATATGCTAGCGGATGGAAGATGCTAACAGCTACATGTGAGCGGATGGGAGATGCTAACAGCTACATGCTAGCGGATGAGAGATGCTAACAGCTATATGCTAGCGGATGGAAGATGCTAACAGCTACATGTGAGCACATGGGAGATGCTAACAGCTACATGCCAGCGGATGAGAGATGCTAAGAGCTACATGTTAGCGGATGGAAGATGCTAACAGCTACATGCTAGCAGATGGGAGATGCTAACAGCTACATGTTAGCGGATGGGAGATGCTAACAGCTACATGTTAGCGGATGGGAGATGCTAAGAGCTACATGTTAGCGGATGGGAGATGCTAACAGCTACATGTTAGCGGATGACAGATGCTAACAGCTACATGTTAGTGGGTGGGACATGCTAACAGCTCCATGTCAGTGGATAGGAGATGCTAACAGCTACATGTTAGCGGATGAGAGATGCTAACAGCTACCTGTTAGCAGATGGGGGATGCTAACAGCTACATGTTAGCGGATGACAGATGCTAAAAGCTCCACGTCAGTGGATGGGGGATGCTAACAACTCCATGTTAGTGGGTGAGAGGGTGCTGGAAGTCTATGGAGGACCAAGTTTCCCAGTGACTTGGACTTCGGTCATCAAGGTACGAGGACGACCTCAGTCGGGCCACCTTGCCAGAGGGCGAGGTCCCGTCCAATGCCGCTTGCGGCTTTAATTATTATTATTATTATTATTATTATTAGGGACCGAGCCCGAGGGCGAGGTGGCCTCAACTGAGGCCACCTTGCCTGGAGGGCAAGGCCTCTATTGTTCTTCGTTCGTTTCTTCTTCTTATTATTATTATTTTCCTGCCTGGACATCGACGGCCAATTTGACCCCCTTAACATGCACGAAAACTCACTAAATTTGGCAGGCACATCAAGAGAGATGAAAAATTTTATAAAATAAAAAAATTAACCCCATCTGCTCTCTAGCGCCACCTAGGAACTAGCAAACACGAGAAACAGTAAAATCTCCGCCACGGCCAGTGCGAATGTCTGAGACAGATCAAAGTACCACCCATGCGTTCGTCTGCTCGATATCTAACAATTACGATCTGTCCACGATGACCTACATCCAACCGGAAGTCCAGTATTTCACGATCAACATAATAGCCAAAAGTTGCTGTATTCGACACCAAATTTGACCCGCTAAACATGAACGTCTAGTCACTAAATTTGGCAGGCACATCCAGACAATCATAAAATTTTCAAAAGTGGAAAAATTAACACTATAACCCCATCTGCTCTCTAGCGCCACCTAGAAACAGTTAAATAGCCGCCACGTCCCGTAGGAATGTCGTACAGAGATCAAACCAATGCTCAGGCGTTCGTCTCATCGAGATCCAAAACTGCCCAAGAGGAATACCTATACCTAAATCCAACAGGAAGTCCGTTATTTCCCTTTCAAGATAAAATTTTCAGAAAATCACTCCTCATTTAAAAATTATCTGCTCTGAGACCACTTGTCGTAGAGATGTCAGGGTGGCGTGAAATCGTAGAGGACAAGTTCCTCTTCCAAAGTTGTTCAAAACTTTGTCAAAAGTCTCAGGGTGTGGATTTTATTAACCCTTAAAGTTTGAGTCTGAAAACCCACTTGAAGCACTACAATGTACGCTGCTACCCGCACGAATGTCGTAGAGAGATCAAATTGACGTGTATGCATTCGTCTCATCGAGATCTAAAAATCTTTGATTGACAAAAATGTCCTAAATTGCCCAGGAAGTCCGATATTTCCCTTTCAGTGTAAAATTTGGTAAAAAAAAAAAGATTCCTACGCAACGGCCCGTGGGAATGTCGTAGACAGATCAAACCAATTGCTCACGCGCTCGTCTCATCGAGATCTAAAAATCTCTCATTGACAATAGTAACCTAAATCCAACAGGAAGTCTGCTATTTCCCTTTCAAAGTAAAAATCACTCCTCATTTAAAAATTTTCTTGTCCGAGACCGTTTGTCGTAGAGACGTCAAAGTAATGCGGCCTGAAAGAGGAGAAGCTTCTCTACAAACGATGTTTCAAACTTTGTCAAAAGTCACACGGTGTGGATTTTATCAGCCCTTCAAAATAAAAGTCACATTTTTGGAAAAAATGGCCGCTGCAGTCCGTAGGAATGTCGTAGAGAGATAAAACCAATTGCTCATGTGTTCATCTCAACGAGATCTAAAAATCACCCATTGACACCAATAACCTAAATCCAACAGGAAGTCCACTACTGACCATATATGGGCATGCAGTGCAGTCGACAGCAGCTGTCATTAAAGGGTACATATGATGCTATTTTTCAGTCATGTCATATAGGCCTCTGAAGGCCTAAAACATAGTATTGAAGCTTCTTTACAACAAATTCATCCTTCTTTCAGAGTTTCAGCGATGTAAGAAGTCACTCTCGGTGCTAACAGCTAAATGTTAGTGGATGAGAGATGCTAACAGCTACATGTCAGCGGATGAGAGATGCTAACACCTTCATGTTAGTGTATGACAGATGCTAATATCTACATGTTAATGGATTGGAGATGCTAATAACTCCATGTTAGTGGGTGACAGATGCTAACAGCTACATTTTAGTGGATGGGAGATGCTAACAACTCCATGTTCGGTGACAGGGTGCTGGAAGTCTATGGAGGAGCAAGGTTCCCAGTGACCTGGACTTCGGTCATCAAGGTGCGAGGACGGCCTCAGTGGGGCCACCTTGCCAGAGGGCGAGGTCCCGTCCAATGCCGCTTGCGGCTTTAATTAGGGACCGAGCCCGAGGGCGAGGTGGCCTCAACTGAGGCCACCTTGCCCGGAGGGCAAGGACTCTATTGTTCTTCGTTCGTTTCTTATTATTATTATTATTATTCCTACGCCACTTCGACGCCAATTTTGACCCCCTAAACATGCATGAAAACTCAGCAAATTTGGCAGGCACATCCGGACCGGCGAAACATTTGATAAAATCAAAAAAACCTCCCAATTTGCTCTCTAGCGCCACCTACAGACCAAAAAAACCTAAAAACAGTAAAATCTACGCCATGGATCGCCACGAGTGTTGTAGACAAATAAAAAATACATTGCTGCGTTCATCTGCTCGAGATCTACATATCACCACAGATAAACCTTGCTCTAAATCCAACAGGAAGTCCGTCATTTCCCGTTCCACGTGATAGCCGAAAGTTGCTCTTTTAAACACCAAATATGACCCCTTAAACATGCACAAAAACTCACCAAATTTGACAGGCACATGCGCAAAGGAGAAAAATTTTATAAAGTGGAAAAATTAACACTATAACCCCATCTGCTCTCTAGCGCCACCTAGAAACAGTAAAATAGCCGCCACGGCCCGTAGGAATGTTGTACAGAGATCAAACCAATGCTCAGGCGTTCGTCTCACCGAGATCCAAAAATGCCCAAGAGGAATACCTATACCTAAATCTAACAGGAAGTCCGCTATTTCCCTTTCAAGATAAACATTTTCAGAAAATCACTCCTCATTTAAAAATTATCTGCTCTGAGACCACTTGTCGTAAAGATGTCAGAGTGGCCTGAAATCGTAGAGGACAAGTTCCTCTTCCAAAGTTGTTAAAAACTTTGTCAAAAGTCTCAGGGTGTGGATTTTATTAACCCTTAAAGTTTGAGTCTGAAAACCCACTTGAAGCACTAAAATGGACGTTGCTACCCGCACGAATGTCGTAGAGAGATCAAATTGACGTGGATGCATTCGTCTCATCGTGATCTAAAAATCTCTCATTGACAAAAATGTCCTAAATTGCACAGGAAGTCCGATATTTTCCTTTCAGTGCAAAATTTGGTAAAAAAAAAAAAATCCTATGCAACGGCCCGTGGTAATGTCGTAGACAGATCAAACCAATTGCTCACGCGCTCGTCTCATCGAGGTCTAAAAATCTCTCATTGACAATAATAACCTAAATCCAACAGGAAGTCCGCTATTTCCCTTTCAAAGTAAAAATCACTCTTCATTTAAAAATTATCTTGTCCAAGACCGTTTGTCGTAGAGACATCAAAGTAATGCGGCCTGAAAGAGGAGAAGCTTCTCTACAAACGATGTTTCAAACTTTGTCAAAAGTCACACGGTGTGGATTTTATCAGCCCTTCAAAATAAAAGTCACATTTTTGGAAAAAATGGCCACTGCAGTCCATAGGAATGTCGTAGAGAGATAAAACCAATTGCTCATGTGTTCATCTAATCGAGATCTAAAAATCACCCATTGACACCAATAACCTAAATCCAACAGGAAGTCCACTACTGACCATATATGGGCATGCAGTGCAGTCGACAGCAGCTGTCATTAAAGGGTACATATGATGCTATTTTTCAGTCATGTCATATATGTCTCTGAAGGCCAAAAACATAGTATTCAACCTTCTTTACAACAAATTCATCCTTCTTTCAGAGTTTCAGTGATGTAAAAAGTCACTCTTTCAGTCCTTCAGAAGTTATTCAGATCCAACCGATTCAGTGGGGGCCACGGCAATGGAGCTGCAGTGCGGGAAGCTCCATTGCCGTGGCCCCTGCTGAATCGTTTGGATCTAAATAACTTGTGAAGGACTCCGAGCTGCATGATGTCTGTCTGAGTGAATAAATGAGCATGTACACACCTATAAATAAGGTCCAGGTCTCCAAAAATCGGAGTTGCATGTACTACCTTTCCAAAATAAAAGCAAAGAATTCATTCAAAACAAAGGCCCGTTCACAACAGAAAATGAGGTAGAGTCATGAAAATGTATGTTTATGGAGTACCAAGGAGTTAGCCGGTGATTATGACAGCGTGTACTGCCTTTCCAAAATAAAAGCCTAAAATTCCTTCAAATTAAAAGCCCAATTACAACAGAAAATGAGGTCAAGTCATGAAAATGAATGTTTATGTACTGGCAACATTCCCAATGACTGCGACATCAGTGCTAACAGCTAAATGTTAGTGTATGAGAGATGCTAACAGCTACATGTCAGCGGATGAGAGATGCTAACACCTTCATGTTAGTGTATGACAGATGCTAATATCTACATGTTAATGGATTGGAGATGCTAATAACTCCATGTTAGTGGATGACAGATGCTAACAGCTACATGTTAGTGGATGGGACATGCTAACAACTCCATGTTAGTGGATATGAGATGCTAACTGCTGCATGTTAGTGAAAAAGACATGCTAACAGCTACATGTTAGTGGATGGGAGATGCTAACAACTCCATGTTCGGTGACAGGGTGCTGGAAGTCTATGGAGGAGCAAGGTTCCCAGTGACCTGGACTTCGGTCATCAATGTACAAGGACGGCCTCAGTCGGGCCACCTTGCCAGAGGGCGAGGTCCCGTCCAATGCCGCTTGCGGCTTTAATTAGGGACCGAGCCCGAGGGCGAGGTGGCCTCAACTGAGGCCACCTTGCCTGAGGGCAAGGCCTCTATTGTTCTTCGTCCGTTTGTTTCCCCTATTATTATTATTATTTTACTGACGCACTCAAGCACTAATTTGACCCCCTAAACATGCATGAAAACTCACCAAATTTGGCACGCACATGTGGACCGGTGGACCACTTGATAAAATTAAAAAATTAACCCCATAACCCCATCCGCTCTCTAGCGCCACCTAGAAACAGTAAAATGGGCGCCACGGCCCACAGGAATGTCGCAGAGAGATCAAACCACCGCTCACGCGTTCGTCTCCTCGAGATCTATAAATAACGACCTAGATAATTTTCACGTAAATGCAACAGGAAGTCCGCTATTTCCCTTTCAGTGTAAAATTTGGCAAAAAATGACTCCTCCTTTAAAAATTATCTGCTCTGAGACCGCTTGTCGCAGAGACGTCAGGTTGGTGCCAAATAAAAGAGGACAAGCTTCTCTTCCGACGATGTTCAAAACTTTTTCAAAAGTCTCAGGGTGTGGATTTTATTAACCCTTAAAGTTTGAAGTCTGAAAACGCACTTGCAACACTACAATGGACAGTGCGACCCGCACGAATGTCGCAGAGAAATAAAATCAACATGGATGAGTTCGTCTCATCGAGCTCTACAATTTACCAAGAGACATACCTATACCTAAAGTGAACAGGAAGTCCGCTATTTCCCTTTCAGTGTAAAATTTGAGAAAAAAAAAACTCCTGCGCTGCAGCCTGTGGGAATGTCTTAGAGAGATCAAACCAATTCCTCAAGTGTTTGTATCATCAAGATCTAAAAATCATCCATTGACATGCATTACCTAAATCAAACAGGAAGTCCGCTATTTCCCTTTCAAAGTAAAAAACACTTCTCAAGAAAACGTTATACCACTCAAGACCATTTGTTGTACAGATGTCAGAGTAGCGTGGCCTGATAGAGGACAAGTTTCTCTACAAACGATGTGCACAACGTTTTCAAAAGTCACACGGTGTGGATTTTATCAGCCCTTCAAAATAAAAGTCATATTTTTGAAAAAATGGCCGCTGTGGCCCGTAGGAATGTCGTAGAGAGATCAAACCAATTGCTCATATGTTTGTCTGATCAAGATCTAAAAATCTTCCATTGACATGCATTACCTAAATCAAACAGGAAGTCCGCTATTTCCCTTTCAAAGTAAAAATCACTCCTCATTTAAAAATTTTCTTGTCCGAGACCGTTTGTCGTAGAGACCTCAAAGTAATGCGGCCTGAAAGAGGAGATGCTTCTCTACAAACGATGTTTCAAACTTTGTCAAAAGTCACACGGTGTGGATTTTATCAGCCCTTCAAAATAAAAGTCACATTTTTGGAAAAAATGGCCGCTACAGCCCGTAGGAATGTCGTAGAGAGATAAAACCAAGTGCTCATGTGTTCAGCTCATCGAGATCTAAAAATCACCCATTGACACCAATAACCTAAATCCAACAGGAAGCCCACTAATGACCAAATATGGGCATGCAGTGCAGTCGACAGCAGCTGTCATTAAAGTGTACATATGATGCTATTTTTCAGTCATGTCATATAGATCTCTGAAGGCCTAAATAATAGTATTCAAGCTTGTTTACAACAAATTCATCCTTCTTTCAGAGTTTCAGCGATGTAAAGAGTCACTATCGGAGTCCTTCAGAAGTTATTCAGATCCAACCGATTCAGCGGGGGCCACAGCAATGGGGCTTCCCGCACTGCAGCTCCATTGCCGTGGCCCCTGCTGAATCGGTTGGATCTAAATAACTTCTGAAGGACTCGAAGCTGCACGATGTCTGTGTGAGTGAGTATATGAGCAGGCACACACCTATAAATAAGGTCCAGGTGTCAAAAAAACCTTTCCTTTCCAAAATAAAAGCAAAGAAATCCTGCAAAAGAAAGGCCCGTTCACAACAGAAAATGAAGTACAATCATGAAAATAGATGTTTATGGAGTACGATGTGTTAGCCGGTGATTATGACAGCATGGTCTACCTTTCCAAAATAAAAGCCCAAAATTCCTTCAAATTAAAAGCAAATTTACAACAGAAAATGAGGTCAAGTCATGAAAATGGTTTATATACTGACAAGGTTCCCGATTACCTAAACTTCAGTGCTAACAGCTAAATGTTAGTGGATGACAGATGCTAACAGCTACATGTTAGCAGGTGGCAGATGCTAACACCTTCATGTTAGTGTATGACAGATGCTAATATCTACATGTTAATAGATGGGAGATGCTAACAACTCCATGTTAGTGGATAAGAGATGCTAACAGCTACATGTTAATGGATGCGACATGCTAACAACTCCATGTTAGTGGATAGGAGATGCTAACAGCTACATGTTAGTGGGTGGGACATGCTAACAACTCCATGTCAGTGGATAGGAGATGCTAACAGCTACATGTTAGCGGATGGGAAATGCTAACAGCTACATGTTAGCGAATGGAAGATGTTAACAGCTACATGTGAGTGGATGGGAGATGCTAACAGCTACATGTTAGCGGATGGGAGATGCTAACAGCTACATGTGAGTGGATGGGAGATGCTAAAAGCTACATGTTAGCGGATGACAGATGCTAACAGCTACCTGTTAGCAGATGGGAGATGCTAACAGCTACATGTTAGTGGATGACAGATGCTAACAGCTCCATGTCAGCGGATGGGGGATGCTAACAACTCCATGTTAGTGGGTGAGAGGGTGCTGGAAGTCTATGGAGGAGCAAGGTTCCCAGTGACCTGGACTTCGGTCATCAAGGTACGAGGACGACCTCAGTCGGGCCACCTTGCCAGAGGGCGAGGTCCCGTCCAATGCCGCTTGCGGCTTTAATTATTATTATTATTATACTGACACCGTCTTTCGACGCAATTTTGACCCCTTAAACATGCACGAAAACTCACCAAATTTGGCAAGCACATCCTGACTCGCGAAAAATTTTATATGGTGGAAAAATTAACCCCATAAGCCCATCTGCTCTCTAGCGCCACCTAGAAAGAGTAAAATAGCCACAGCAACCATTAGGAATGTCGTAGAGAGATCAAATTGATGTGGATGCGTTCGTCTCCTCAAGATCTAAAAATCTCTCATTGACAAAAATGTCCTAAATTGTACAGGAAGTCCCGTATTTCCCTTACAGTGTAAAATTTGGCAAAAAATGACTCCTCCTTTAAAAATTATCTGCTCCGAGACCGCTTGTCGTGGAGACGTCAGAGCAGTGCCAAATAAAAGAGGACAATTGTCTCTCACAAAGTTGATCAAAACTTTTTCAAAAGTCTCAGGGTGTGGATTATATTAACCCTTAAAGTTTGAAGTCTGAAAACGCACTTGCAACACTACAATGGGCAGTGCGACCCGCACGAATGTCGCAGAGAAATAAAATCAACATGGATGACTTCGTCTCATCGAGCTCTACAATTTACCAAGAGACATACCTATACCTAAATCCAACAGGAAGTCCGTTATTTCCTGTCAAATCAAATGTGCCTCAAAACACTTTTCACTCAAAAACCACTAATATGGACTGTTTCACCCTTCACAGTGTGGTACAGAGAAAAGAAACATATGCACGCGTTCGTCTCATCGAGATCTACAACTTTCTCACTCGTGCCTATGACCTAAATGCAACAGGAAGTCCGTCATTCACACTTTCTGCTCAAAATTTTGCTCAAATTTTGCTCAAAAATCTCACCTTCTTCATCAATTAAGCCTCCCGTTTCAAAACTATAAGTGTGACTGCTCTGAAAAGCTCTACAGTGAAAGACAACTAAATTCCCTATCACTTTCTGACATTGTTTGCTCACTTTGGTCCACGGAAATGCATTTCCCCAGCTGTTTTGACCAAAGAGAAACTGTGTGTCTGCCGAGTCACACTCTAACATCATGTGACCTACTTATGCCATATATGGGCATTGAGCCTCTGGGCAACATTCTGCATGTTGCACCTGCTTTCCACAGTAGATGGCGCACCGTGACCACAAATCACACATGACTGAAGCAGCAGTGCCCCTGCAGCAGCAAGCCACTGAGGAAGCAACACTTGAAACACATTGGAATGATCTAAACAGATGTCACCCTGCAGAAATGTCACCTGATACACACCATACACCTGAAATCAGTCTTTAAGTTGGTGGATAAATGATGGATGGATGGATACGTGGATGCACAGACAGACAATGGGATGTATGGAATAACGCTACTCTGACACTCAAATGGATATATTGGTGTTTGTGAAAGCAAAGAACACATGACTATCAAAATAAAAGCCTCACACCCCTTCAAAATAACTCACATGTTTGCAAAAAATGACGTTTTTAACAAAGCATGTTCATAATTCATGTTCATAATTTCAGGTTCAACAGGTTTTTTTTCTTTTCTTTTTTTTTTTACTTATCTTTGAATTTTCTTTTTGTTCTGATGGATTTATTTCTCAGTTTTATATCCCATTGTAGTTTTTATTCTGCTGTGCAGCACTTTGGAAGCATCTGTTGGTTAAATGTGCCATAGAAATAAAGTAGATTGTATTGTATTGAATAGTGTTAGTGGAATCACTTACTTCTCTACCGGAGTGATGGCTGAGCGGTAGAGCATCCGCCTCACAACCACAAGGTCGTGAGTTCGCGTCCCGGCCAGGTCAGACCGAACACCTTGAAAATAGTACATACTATCTTCTAACCAGTAGCTCAGCATATATAGAATGGGGTAGTGTGTCGAACACAGGTCTCACGCCCCCCCCACTGCAGCTTTTACTACTCACAGTGGCTGTGTGGCATGGGGGTAAGAAACGGAGACAGGTGAAGCCTCATGACTATCAAAATAAAAGCCTCACACCCCTTCAAAATAAAAGTCACATTTTTGCAAAAAATGACATTTTTAACAAAGCAGCTTCATAATTTCGTGTTAAACTGTGTTAGTGGAAGCCTGTATTATGTTTCTAAAATAGAAGGTCATAATTCCTTCAAAATAAAAGCCCATTTACAACATAATGAGGTCAAGTCATGTAAATGGATGTTTGTGACGGAGCAAGATGTATATATTGGTGTTTGCTAAACTGGAGCACACATGACTATCAAAATGAAAGCCTCACACCCCTTCAAAATAAAAGTCACATTTTTGCAGAAAATGACATTTTTAACAAAGCAGCTTCCTAATTTCAAGGTAAACAGTGTTAGTGGAAGCATGTACTACGTTTCCAAAATGAAAGCCCAAAATCCCTTCAAAATAAAAGGCCATTTACAACAGGAAATGAGGTCAAGTCATGAAAATGGTTGTTTATGGAGGAGCAAGGTTCCCAGTGACCTGGACTTCAGTCATCAAGGTGCAAGGACGGCCTCAGTGGGGCCACCTTGCCAGAGGGCGAGGTCCCGTCCAATGCCGCTTGCGGCTTTTTTTCTATTTATTGTTAAGGAAGGATACAATCTACCCCAAACACTGACTCTTACCCTCGTAAAAATATACTGAAAATCAGTGACTAAAATCAAATTCTAATGAACTCAATAAAAAATACAAACAAAAGAATAATAGCAAAGACAGAGAGCAGTAGAGAAAATAAATACCAATATAATAAAATACTAAATATGAATGATTCCCACCTAGTAAACAGATGCCTGGACAGTAAAATATTTGCTTGCTTCATCTCAGCTGTTAAAAGAAACTCAGATTGTATTTTCACACAAAATCTAAAAAGAAAGATTAGGATGTTATTAAAAATATTCAGAACTGCTAACATTCTCTACATCCCATCTTTTATTCCAGCGATTGGAGTGTTTCTGCTCTGTGATTAGCTGCTGACAGATGTGAGAAGATTCTCTCTTTAGCCAGTGTGTTCTGCACGACAAAAGGCAGCTGCTGAATTATTGATGTGCATAACTGAATTTCGCTCCCGTCACGCCAGTCAGCCTTTGAGCTGACAGGCTGAAAGAGACTCTGAATGGCCTTTTAAGCACATGGATTATTTTGTCACTCTGTGTTTTAAATGTTTCTATAAAAGCTTCTGCATTTTCTATGTGTAGGTGGGTGAGTTAATGATCCCTTTAAAGGCGATTCAGTCGTGTCGTTTTCCTCCGGTTTGCTGTATAATGTTTCATTTAAACTCGAGAATGTGAAATCTGCAGCTTCTGAGGGGGTTCGCCAATAAATGCAAGCGCAGGAAGCACCGTTTCATTAGTGGCCTTCTTAACGAGACCGGTTTTATGACTTTCAACTCTAGTTGGAGTTTAATAGCTCAATAGAAAAGTTGTGAAAAGCCAGAATCCAATCAAAGTTTATAAGCCTGATCAGGACGGCCTGCACTCCGATTCCTTGCTCTCTCTTTTTTTTCCGCCCACCTGTGCGTCCTCGTAGCTGTACCGTCCGGGGTCCTTCAGGTTTTGGCTGGTGCGCTCGTAGCTGTGGGAGTCCAGGTTGATGGAGCTCGGCGCTCCCTCTGCAAGGAACTCTGCCCAGATGTCCTGCGCCCTCTGAGCCACTTCCTGCTGCGGCATCCGCTTCAGGTCCTGCACCGCCAGCCAGAACCTGCACCGGTACACATTTAAATATACAAACATACAGGCAATATATAAGACTTCTTGAGCTTCTACTGTAAAAATGTATATGTTTTACTTGCACGCAAATGAAGTTTGCATGTTCTCCCTCAACACAAAGCGCCTCAGTAACCCTCATTTGGATAAAAAAAACAATAGACAGAAAATGGATGGACGAATGAATGAATGAACTGTATTTCTTCTCTTGCTGGACTGAAAACAGACTTTTAACACACTTTCCTACATCCTAGTCCCTCGTATGTATGAAAATATTTTCAATTTTTTAAACCAAAAATATTACATATTGCATCCTGAAAGCAATTTCCTTCCTGTTTTGTTGTTTTGTGATAAAAGAAAAAAAAAAGCCATGGCACAGTTTTGCTTCTTTCTATTTATGGTGACCATTTATTTTTTTTCCTCCCAAATGTGGCGATGTCAATATAATTTGATTCACAGATATCTGATGGCCGTGTCTATAAAATGTATAAAAATACATATATTGGCATCAAGTTGCAGTTAGTTGAGAATAAATGAAAATGACATTTTTGAAGGGCAAACAGTGATACTGAAGTGTGTGAGGGACCAGAGGCGGCAGAGAGCCTCCGTCTGGCCCGCTCCAATATTAGTTTGTATCTATATTGATCTGTGGACTGGTTCAGCAATAAAGGGAGAAACCCCTCTGGGGTCTGCTTTTCTCACTCACTGTCACACTCTCCGTCTGTATGGCTCCTCCGAAAGCTCCCCTCATAAAATCAAAAGCAATTAAAGGCCCAGAAAAGGAGAAGATGGGAGCGAGTGAGATACGGGTGAGGAGACCGGTGGGACGGATGGAGGATGAGCGTTGATATGAGTGTGTGCGCTCTATCTCGCTCTCTCCGTCTCGCTGCAGGTTTTTTTTTTCTCTCTTTCTTCTGTGTTTTATCTCCCTCCGACTGAGACGTATCAAAAACCTCCATACTATCAGTTCATCCCCCGACTATCATTCCTGACACGCTTCTCCGTCTCTCTCGCACGTTTCAAAATCCGAATCGGCCAAACATGACGTGCTGAGTTAACATGCGTGTATTAATGAGAGGAGAATATCTGAACTCTGAATCCAGGATAACAAACAGGAAACAATTAGTGAGCAACATTTTAACAGATCGCGCCACATTCCAACAGACACACACATCACCACCGTCATCCCGACATTTTGTGACAAAGCCTCTGGGATACACTTTAGGCTCTAACCTAATTTTATATTCTTCTGCTGTGCTGCTGTGGATTGATCTTTTTTATATTCAGGTTACCACCAGATAGTATTCAAACTGTTTGTCATCATTTTTTGTGTCACATTCGCAGCAGCTCAACATGTTCTTGTTTATGCTGTGGAAAGTTCCGCTCTCTTCAGCTGTCCTGAGGTCAACCCGTTGTTTTCATATTCATGTTTTTTTTTTCCTGGACCTATCCACTGAGGCCGGAGCGTGTTTGGGTTTCTTAGTGAGCTGGGAATCGGTAAACCTTCACTTAATTGCTCTTCAGTGTTTACGGTGTCTGGAAAAAAGGTTTTGAAGGACAATGTTACAAATGAAAATGCTGATATCTCTTTGTTCATATCAGAAGCTCAAACAAAACCCTGTCCGTGCAGAGTGCTGTGTATATTTGTCTTCTCCATCACTCCAGGAAGCATGTCTCGGATAGTAAATACTAATCATGTCTCTGCACAGTGGATCATCTTGTATGAATGCCGCTTGTCTGCCTTCCTCACACCGATCACCTGCTTCACTTCATCCATGCGTCTCCTCATCTCTCTTCCTCTTTGCACCCACTGAACTGAAATGGGTCATTAAGACTACAAAAGCATCTTTGTGCGCTCACCGCAGGTTTTCTGAGCTGAACTCTGACTCCAGAAACTTGAGGAACAGGTCCTGTCCCGCCGGGTCCTTCAGGGCCTCCTCCAGAGAGAAGCCCCACTTCTTCACCCTCTGCTGACTGGGCTCCTTACTGAGGAAGACAGGACAGGATTTAGAAAAATACAAAAGTATAATCTTACAAGAGAATATCAGGGCGAAGCACAGTGAAACGATCAAACATTAAAATCCGATTAGTTTCTGTGTTCACAATGTGATATTGATGCTTGAAAAGCTGCTCATTATGACAATGTTCATGTAAAATCCAGTCATTATAATCTCTGCAGGGAAAAATCTCCTATCCTGGAATTAATCATTTCAGATGAATTATTAAGCTACATTAGGCACAATGATTGTATGTCTGTGCTAATTAATTCCAGCATAACTCAGACAGCCGGGATTTCAGAGCTGGACCTGTTGAAGGCTTTGGGTGATCTTTTCACTTCATTGATGCTGCTCTGCGACTGTTCAGCAGGTGGTCAATAATTTGACACAAGACTGAGTGAATACGCTGAAGTACATCTGAAATTCTCTCTTTGATAAACCTGTACATACGCCTTCATAAACACCCCGTACATGAGTGTGTCGTTCAGTTTCTTATGCTGATTATTGTGTCCAAATTTAACCATACGTGCAAAGGTTTTTTTGCTATTTGATGTCAGAAAACAGAAGGTGCCTCAGATGTTATAAATGCTTTTACAGCCGACATCATTTCCAATTATAACTTGAATTAAAATGAAATAACCATCTTGAAGGCAATAGTTCTGCAGCACGAGAACGAAAACTTCATCTTCGCCTGCTTGTTGCCAACAACCAATTAATTACAGAAAAAAATGTCTTTCAACCACATATTAAATTACCTCACAAAAGCACAGATTTTACATATAATTAAGTCAGTGTTTTTAAGTAGTTTGCAGACAGATGATTCCAGTGTGTGTGTGTGTGTGTGTGTGTGTGTGTGTGTGTGTGTTACTGTAATAAATCGATTTATGCTGTGGTCTCTGCACCTTGACTCGAGGTCCCACAAAGACGGGTCGTCGGCGGTCCAGGGGTTGGACGGTTCCGGTCCGGTAACAAAAGGGTCATAATCCATGTACTGCTCGGTGTAGGTTATCAGACTGAAACACACACAGATGCATGGCGATGTCAATGCACAACAGAGGAGTTACAAATAACAGAACATTTTCGGAAGTGAAAAAAGTGGAACAGCACAGAGACGATTTTGTTTCTGCAGTTCTTTCTTTCTTTGACTACAGGGAGAAAGCAGAATAAGACAGTCAACCAAGACATGGCAAAAACACGCAAACTCTGTATGCAGTGACTTGCAAAAGTTTTTACACCCCTTTAACTTGTCCACATTTTCTCACAACCACAAGTCTATTTTATTGGGACTTAATTTGAAAGGCCAGCTCAACATGCTGCATCATTGGGAGGTGGAGGGAAAATGATACATGCATGGTTTTCAATCCATTTGTATCCTGTTTCCAGTTTTATTGTAATTAGTTTCTGATGTAATTTTGATCATTTTTAGTCATTTTAATGTTTTGTAATGTTTGTTTGTCTAAATTGTTATAATACATTTGTATTTCCCTTAATTTCATAATCACTCATGATCATTATTTTTTACCATTCATGTCCTTTATTTTCTGTTTCTTGGTAGTTTTTTTTTCATCTTGCTATCATTTTATCAATCTTCTTTAAAAGTGCAATATAACTAGAATGTAAGTGATTGAAAACATATCAAATCATCAATATGAAACACCATATTGTCTTCGTATTCTATTTGCCATTGTTGCATAACTCCGGGTCAATACGTGCTCTGCTTACATGTAAATCAGGAAAAAGGAGCATCTGTTCTGACAAAAACCACCAAAGCTCAGATGTGACCCGCCTACCTCTCTTTGATAATCTCGGCTAAACAAGAACGGTGGGATGCGGTGAAGCAGAATAGGATCCACATCCACAACAACTGCAGGGCACTGGAAATGTTTCCCTTTTAACAATGATACAAGAATTTACTCCTACACTATGCCAACCGCTGCAGAGCCGCTCTACTCTCTACAAATCATACATAAAAGTACCTGCGCTGAGGCTATGCTGCGATGCACTATTAATTCATGACCTCCAGCTGTTCAGAGGAGACTAAGAATTAAATATGTTAAACTCCTCTTCTGACACAGAGCACCGTAACCTTGCTGTGAGGAGAGGCAAACGAGGAGACAGGTGGAAAAGTTCAGTGTGGCTTTGTTTTTATATTAAATCTAGATCATACTTCATGATGACGTCCATTGCACAGGATGACATAACGTCTACAAAAATAACACGCACTACTTGTACATATTAGGTTATAGAGATTCCAGAAGAATTACCTGAATCATGCAAAACACAAAATATGCATCAGAAAATTTACTTCAACCAAAAAGTGTCAAGTAATGTATTTACAAATGTTCACAACATGTATTATACGAGTACATGTTGAAATTCAATAAACCATTCAAAGTCAAACTTTCAGCACCATGGACAGAGAACACAGGCGCAAAGAGACACTGAAAAAGCCAAACGTTCAGCCACATTATTTCTGCAGAGTTTGCAAAAGTGCTCAGATTGTTCACCTAATTTGAAGTGGAAAACATTTAGTAATGCTGGGATTGTTTATTCCATTATGCATTCAATTGGATATATTATTGTTTAAATGGGGCATTTTACACAGTTTAAACACACACACACAATGTTTGTCTATGTGGACGCACCAGGTTAATTACCCGTGACATTGATCGCAAATCAGGCTGTAACATACTTTTGTTTAAAAAACTAAAATAACAAAATGTTGATTTGTTCATCAATTTCTGCTGCTTTGGCGTCTCTAACTGCCGTCATCAATTCATTTCATCCTTTTAGTCTGAATCATCATTGGAACACTGGAAAGTACAAATAAATGTGTTTGAATGTATTAAAATAAATGCAAAAACTCTGCAAATAATCAAGCATAGAGAGTGTTTAACTTGATTCCTGGTACTAAGTGTGACTAATTGTTTGTAACACTTCTATTGTATGGTGATTAATTTTCAGAATCCACAAAGTCACATTTAACACTACGATTAAAAAAACTAAGACTGCAGTGGCTCACAGAATGAAATCAGGAGTTTAAACTGATGAATGAGACGAATTTACTAATCCTGTGAGTCAATCACTATGCTTTCCATGTTCTCAAGTGATCATATTTCAGATCTTACTTTAAAGTAAAAGACAAATATGACAGCAGTTCTTTAAACTGTTGTCCTGTCAGTGCAGTTTTTGGGTTGATGCAAAAAATTTCTGCTCTGCGGAGCTCCAATTGCAATCAGCTCAGCGCAGGAAGGCAGGAGGTCAAAGGGTTGCGTCAGCAGAGCTGCAGAGGAACAAACAGTAATCACCGTTTTTCTGCTCTGCTGGGAAGTAATCGCTGTCCTGAGTGACTGAGCACAGGATGGGAGGTAAACAATCAACTATATTGGTCACCCAGGAGGAACAGGGAGCGCTGACACTGCCTGCACAATATTTGTGGTTGTTTTGTGTTGCACAGTAAATAATAGGAACACATGTGGAGAGAAGTCCAAACAATCTCTCTATTCAATAGCACAGAAATACACAATAATCCCAAAAATACACAATTTTTTGGGATTATAAAATGCTCTGTTGTTGAAGAAGAGGATTTTATTCACTCAAGGACAATGTGACCTTGATGATTTAGATCCATATTTTCCACTTCAGAAGTCTCTTTTGCAGTCCTGTGTGTATCGCTGCTGCCAGAAGTAATCAAAAGAAGCAGAAGGATAAATTAGCAGTCTTCCCTATGTGTCGAGTAATCTGAGCTCCTTTTCCCAAGTCACAGTCACACAATGAGATGAAGATGTCTCTTCAATCCAGCTGAATTTTTCATCCCTCGATAATTGTCAGAAAGGTGGCAGTGCTCCCCTCTGCTTGACTCAAATATGATGGAAAGTATTGGTGCATAAAGGAAGCAGCTCATACATTTTACAGAGTAAATTCTCACTGCAGCGGCTGCTCAGCAATTCTATTTCAAATAACTGCAAATTGGTGAAAATATTATATTCTCAGTTCAACCTGTTGATGAGAAAAACACTCACCGTACTGCTCTTTTATGGAAAATGCTATAGAAAAATATGAGCTGATGAGACTCAAATTAATCAAAATTACTCAGACTACGTATGTTGGAGTGTTTGGCTAGAGTCAGTAGAGCCTTGCTTAACATCTGATTTCTCATCTTCAGATCAATAGTCAACATTCAGATCAATCAGTTAATAAAAACCAATTAAATTATCGATTATTTTGAGATCTTGTTTTTCTCGATTTGTGAGTGGACTACATTACCATGCAGTAAAGCAAATACCTCTAACAAAAGTGCTGCGATATTGATTTTAAAAATGCAAACACCTGTCTGTATTCAAAGCACCAACTGAAAGAGAAAAACTATTCTGATGAATGCTATTTCGAAAAATACTGTGCAGTATTAAAAAATTTGTTTTATTAAATCCTAACTTTTCTTGCTGGGTTTAAACTCAGAAAATCACACTTACAATGAAAATTAAAGGATCTCAGCTCCTTCTCCAACAGACTGATACAGCTCCGCTGTCACAAGGACAGATACAGGAAATCATTCCTGCCACAGGCCGCCACCCTGAACAACAACTCTCACCTGGCCGACAGAGGAAACTCACAACGGCGTGCTGCATAGGTTCTATTTCTCCGGACAACACTCTTATTTATTATCCAAGCATTCTCACTTTTCTTTGTTCTGCTCCGCACACACCTCTTTCCTTTAGTCAGCACATTTCACAGTTCGTGCTTATTTTATATATATATATATATATATATGTATGTATAATGGGTGTTTGTGTATAGGTATGTCAATAATGTATATAATAGCCTTCACTGTATGTTATTGTTCTGCATTATTAGGAAATCAAAATCTAGACCAAATAACAAGCAATGGTTCAGAAAAATATTGTCAAACTTCACATTATTAAGGATAAGATACAAAATAAAGACTTTACAGCAGATAGTTGAGTGAATAAGGATGGATTTTATTAATTGTATTCAGAAATATGATCTGATTGATGAAGGAAATGATCTGACTTTTTTCTTCTGCTTTTTACTTTAATATTCTACTGCATCTCAGTTATTCACTTGTTGATTTATTTATTTTTTTCTGTCTTTCGCTTCAAGGTGTGGGAGCTGACTCTGCAGTTCTGATGTTTGTTCTCTTTGGAATGTTTGCTTATTATCGATCACTTTTTGATCTGGATTGCCCTTCACTCTAGCAAGGAGCAAGTTGATTGTGTATTTGTCTTTGTTTCATTGAGCATAAAACAACAACAGCAACAATAAGCTGAAAAAATACCCACAACATATCTGCGGACTTACTAAACATATATCTCACCATCTTTTTTCTTCCTCACACAGCAGCAACTCTCTCCAATCAATCTGGGTTTTTTTCCTATAAAATTCTTGTAAATGTCAAACTGAAATGAAGTTTATTTGGAGCGTCACGATCTAAATTACCTCCATCTGCCGCTTCTCCAGTGGAGATACAGTAAAGGGTAAGTTAGTGGAGCTCAGGTTTGTTGATGATAAATGGCCAGAGAGCGCGCAGCAGATGTGAAGGCGGCCTGTTTATGAGAAAGCGCTGCAGCCACCTTCAAAGTGTTAAACTGCAGAGATAAAGATTAGAGATGCTCTTCAGAGCGTGCGGGATTTCTAAATGTGAATTGTACCTTTCAGCAACTTTGGACATCTTCATACAGTGGCGGTCTAGCTGGGCGTTCAGGAACAGGATCTGATGGAGAAAAAGACAGGAATCAGTGTTTGGAACAGAACGGTAAAAAAAAAAAAAAGCTGCATGGATGCTTTCAATTTCATACATAGCATGATTCATTTGTGTGGCTCTGCTTCAGAAGGCCGAAGAAAATAGGTAAAATACGGCACTATGTTCTCACATTGAAGAGATATTGCTAAATTTTCCTTCCAAATCCAACATGATAGGACCCTGAAAATGAGCAGTACCAGCTCCCCGTCTCCTCTGCGATGCTACTAAATCAATTGGTTCTGCAGCAAAACAGCAGATCCAGAAAGGAATACGAAGATCTCTCATGTATTTCTCCCCTCTTCACAGCGTACGTGGTGTGGCCTCAGATTTACCTCCTTCTCCACGTCTTCCTTGGTGCCTTTCCTGCAGTGGTGTGAGGGGGTGTGTATGGGACTCTGAGATTGCGTTCCCTCCTCTGCCACACCGTACACCGACTGTTGAACATGATCAGAGAGGAGAAGTGGGACGAGAAACAGAGGCGCAGGATGTGTGCTGATTATTTCCTTGCCGTGTGCGAGATAAGGCGTGGAAACTGTTGCATTGTCTTGAACATTGAAGGGAAATGTTCACAGGTTTTTCCAATGTTCTGGAGTTCTGTAGTGAAAACTTCTTTTGTATTTTTCCCCCTTAATACAGGAACACAACATTCCTCTATTGTGACATTTGGTGCCAGTGTTGAATCACTCTGTCATCCATGTTCAAACCTCGCTGTCAAATGTTTCCTCTGCGGCTCTTCAGGGGTCAGACGGGGTAAACGGTGTGCACTGACTGATCCAAAACACTGCACCGCTAATCATTAAAAATAACAACTGTGGATCCGTGTGAATGCAGGAATGTACTGCATGTGTAATGCTTTTATAAAACTACTTTTAATGGGTAACTTATCTGAATATGGAACAAAATAACCTCCTTCATATATATTTTTTTCCTTTTTTTGAATTTTACCTTCTTAACTTTGTGAGGATTCTTCATGCGTCTGCATTTTCTGATGTCCATCTCTGTGGTGTTGACACACCCAGGCTGCAGAAAGAACGCAAGAAAATACGACTGAAAACGACGCTGGTGATTTTTTTTAAGGTGGAGTTCAGGGTGTTTTAAAAAGTGTGTCCAGACAGAAAATTCAGAAAGAAAATAGGAGGGAAAGTGGATTGAGGGTGATGATAGCGGCGGTAATCTAGCGTAGACAGCAGCTTACCACTGGTCTGTGAACGTCCCAGAAGGCTCTCTCCTGACTGTCAAGGATCTTCCTCTCAGTTTTATCTTTTTTCCTGTCGATCCTGCAGATGAGATCAGTGGCTGTGAAAACGTGCATATTTTCCCGCATCAGCGTCACATGCAACATTTGGAGAATAGGAAGAACAAAGAACCTATTTTTATTCTAAAATGAGGCTTTCTGTCTCCATTTGTGCAAAATCCATGAGAGTTTGTTTTATTTTATGCATGATTTTATGATTCATCGGTTGATAGATTGTCAATGAAGAGGACTATAGATGCAGTGAGGAAGATAAATGCAGGCTGACGTGAGCGAGGACACATGAGAGGAGAAAGAACCGGAAGAAATTGAAAAATCCTCATGTGAAAATGCCGAAAGAAAAAGATTATCGTTTCCTTTAAGCGATATTCAAAGAAAAATAAAAGAAAAAGGTTCAAAAGAAAACAAATATGCAGGATATACTCGTCCAGTGTTGTGCTGCTTTTTCTTGTGCGGATCTATAATGGCAGGAAGGTGTTTACACATGCAGCATTGGAATAATCATTTAATATTTATGAGTCCAGATGTCTTTGTGCATACTGAATGCTTGAAGTTTTGCTTTTCCAGTTATTCATCTATTTTTGCTTTTTACTTCTGTAGATCTTAACTGCAGGTTTTTAAGTATTATTTTCTTGGCAAGGCGATGACTCATCTCTGTAGTTGTTCTTGGTTTGTGAGCACAAAAATAAAAAGGATTCAGAGTAGAAAATTAAAAAAAATCATTTTGTAAATATACATTATGTGTTACACCCAAGCTGTAAAATTGAATTAAATAAATGAAAAAGTAGATAAAAAACATAAAGAAACAATATGCATCCCTGTCTTCCTTTGTGCAGAGTTAGCAGCAGTTCGCACTTTACAACTTTGGCATTTTTTATTGATCACAATTGGATCTGTTAACCTCTGCAGTTTAAATATCAGCTGCTTTGATGGTTTCTCTGTACAGCTCTAACTCATCCTCATAAAGGTTCAAACAAACAAGTAAAGAGTGAACTGTAAAGAGGAGGAAAGTTCAGATTGTTGAAACATTTCCAAGTAAAATGAAATGTCAATACTTTGTTTCTAATAATATTGGCTCATATGACATTCTTGCTTCAAAAATGTTCTGTGGTTTATCTGCTACACTGGTTTGGAATGGCGCGCACTTACTTGACCTGGGCCTCGGCCTGCATGTAGATGAACTCCCACTTTCTGGCAAAGGCTCTTTGCAGTCGAGCAAGGTTCTCCTGTTAGAGCGAAGACAGACACGATAACAAACTGTATGTTCAAAATACAAAAATTACTTATCAGGTCATTTCGTGGTTCTAGAGGACACTTTGAGAACCAGTTTCAATGTCACGTCAACACCGACAGTGGATTCCTGTCTGACCTTCCTATATCTCTTTTTTATATCCTTGTTTTTCTGCCCCAAGCTCCACACAGAAAATCAATACCTGCAGGAGATATCTGGGAATGGTTGGGCACTCACCGCCTCATAATCTGCCAGCTCCAGCCTGGTCTTGTTCTGCATGGTCCGTTTGCACAGGTAGATAGCTGAAAGAAGAGAGGCGAGAGGATCGAAGGGAGGAATTTATCAGTGCAAACCTTCCTCTCGCTCCATCCACCCATCTGTGCGTCTCTCGTCCCCCGAGCTCATGCCTCACCTCTCCTCACCTCTCCTCACCTCCCACTCTACAGAGCAAAATCAGTTCTGGGCTGCCTCTCCGTCTATCTGTTGCTGTGGGATTATGAGGCAGAGTGTAAAGAGGCAATAAACTCCCAGGCTCCAAACTCCAGCCATGAGTGTCTCTCTGTGTAAAGATGAAGGCAGGAAGTGGAACAGTGCTTTCCTAATCCTGTCAGCTGGTCCTCCCTACGACACACTTGCTGGGGTCAATATGTAGCCTTGAGGGAGGTTTTTCTAATTGCATTCAAGTATAATCTATGTTTACATGGCCCGGTTGGAATTCATTCTGACCAGTAGGTCAAGATATCAAAACTAGACTCAAAGCACAACAGTAATTTCTCTTTGTACCAGCTCTCATTGGTGTTCACGCTGTCCACTATTCACCTGTAGGACTAAAGTTGCATACACATGTTTAACTGAATTTATTTGCAATATCGAATGAGAAATCCTGATAGAAATTATCACAGCAGGCTGATGTGATTCCAATCGCACCACAAAATAGCTGTGATCTTTTAAATACAATGAAAGACTTTCTCCTCACTGACAAGCAAGGCCTCAAATGACTAAAATAAAAGGGGAGAAAAATGCAAAATGTCAAGGTATTCCCAGAAGCCTCTCACCATAGTCTGTGTTCTCAGGTTCCCAACAGTTGGATGGCCAGAAATATGGTGCCTTAAGGGGGCAAACAAAGCAGAAATGTGAGAGTCAGAAATAATGCTGCATCACTTCTGATTATCTTCTGAACCTCAAAGGCCGTGATCTATGAGTCAAAACTATTAGGTGAGAGTGAAGTGATGGCGGTGACCTTTGAGAGACAGTGGTTCGCCTGGGAGACACAGCAGTGTGCACAGCGCTGCTTCGCTCTGCCATCACAGAAATACTTTTTCATTATCGGGACCGAACAGATCCGAACAGCTGACTCCCAACAACTTCCCCCCCTCAGTAAGAGGCACCCCGGGGTGCTGTAGGGGCGTGAAAGCACTGCGGCGGCACGATGAACGGGGAGGTGATGAAAGCTGGGAAACAAACAACAGCAGCGTGGAACAACAGGCAGAGAACAGACGCTGACAGGACTGTTGTCTGGCAAAGCTCACAGTTTCATAACATCTGTGAGGAGTCATATCAACACGGTGGTAATTGTTGAATTTGCTTGTCTGTGTTTTCCTTTGAGTTTCTCTTAATTTGCCACCAAAATGAAATGCTAATGAGCGGCCCCTCCTCCTCCTCCTCCTCCTCCTCCTCCTCCTCCTCCTCCTCCTCCTGTCTCTTGTCTCCCACTTCACTATGAAGGAGGAGAACCAAGGTCAAAGCACAGCAATGTGCGCGGCCGTCTGGTTTAATTAAACTGCTCCTCCAGCTCTGATGGAGGTCCCACCCTCCAGCCAGGCCACCCATAGAAAGGCGAGCGATGCCATACGGAGATCACTCTAATCTGGTCACGAGCTGCTTCACCGTTCCCCAGTGAGGACTTTGAAAAACATCATATCCTTTTTTTTTTTTTTTTAATTAGTGAATTCAAGATAAAACAGTCCAGCTTAATCTGTCACTTTAATGTCTTATCTGAGAACAGTGAAGGAGGCGGGATAAAAATGTCAGCATGCTTTTGCTTTTTTGTTCTGTCTCAATGAGACGAAAGGCCTATTCATACTCCCAAACTAATACTAATTGTCTTCCGAGCGTATTACTCCACCGCCACTCCCCATGTGTCTAGTTTTTGGTAGCCGGCTCAGACCGCGGCCTGCTCCGGCTGGTCCCTTGATGAATATTTTAACAGATCACCATTCATTTTTAATAGGGTCACAGAATCCCAGCATAGTTCTGAGGAAGCAGTAGACAGTGGACAGAGCCTTTTGTCATTTAGAACAAGGCTGCTGCATTGTAATGACATTAAGGAGCAAGTAAGCTTCAACAAATGATTGAAATATTATCATTAATTTAACTAAACACATCCCTGGTCAGCTTCACCTTTCTAGACTTGAAGAACCAATGATAAGACATATGTGTCAGATGTTGTAAGGTACCAAAGGTGCAGAGCATTAGTACTGATCCATCACATCAGGACCATTGCTGTTTCTCACTCCACTGACTGATTCTCAGTAAACTAAAATATGTGTGAATGGGATATGGCACTATGTTTTAAATTTAAGCAAATAATTACAATCCCTCTGGGTGAATGTAGGTAACCCACTGAAATTAGACCCTCCATTTGCTTATTCATTAGGTAAGAAGTTCTGAATTTTCATTCTGATCACGTCAGCTTGTGGTAGTTTCCCCAAATCCAGAACCTCATAAAGCCTCTACGTATTGCTTTCACCAAAATAGGCACAGTGATAGCACTATTAGCAGTCCTTTCACCACAAGCAAGTACAGTATAACTAAGATGATGCTCTCAAAACTAATCATACTTTATTGATCCCCTTTGCTTTCATTATTGGACCCACATCAGCCGAGGGAATTCAACTTGCAAATTCCCAATACTAAATTTATTTCTTTAGCCTCTTGGCCACCACTGCCCCAAATATCTCATCATTCATTATTTTTTACTTTGTACTCACATGGCTAACATGGCACAAGCAGATGTATTTCAAGCATTTCAGCAATGAACTATTGGGAGATGTGAAATCCAGCGGCGTAGAAATCAGAGGCTTTCTCACCCACATTAGAATTCAGCTCAGCATCATTTTTCATCACACGCCATATGAGTTAATTTCTGGAGCACCCCTCGAGGTCAACAAAGCCTACCTTAAAGCAAACTTTCAGGGCTGCACAACATATTTCAGCCTTGTGATTCGTAGAAGTGAATGTCTTCATCGCCCCTTTAACCTCGCCTGCGTCTTCATCGCAGTAATGTTCCCGCTCGCTCACCTGAAAGCGGTAGAAAGTGCCGTCGTCTTTGAGGGAGAGGACGTGATCCGAGATCGGGAAAAAGTACCCCTGAGCCGCAATGAGGCTCCCGATGTGCATGGCCTCCACTTTAAAAACAACAGAGCAAAGAAAAGACATCACAGCAGGTTTCTCGGATCCCCGTGTTTCATCTTCAGTCTCACTTATGCGAACAGACGGAATTAACTCGGTTGGAACAAAGTTACAACAATCAAATTAAAAAAACAGATTTTCTTTTTAGTGAAATAAGATATCAAGATATCAAGATGAATCCAACTGTATGAAAAAAAAAAAACATTTTGTATTTGAAGACTGAAGAAAAAACTACAAATGCATGTAGTTGCATTTGCGTGGTCTCCTGATCTAAATTTAAATCCGGACACAAGATGTAGCCTATGGTTAAGATATACAGGGATGAGTCAAAGACTGATTCACTGCTCAGGCCGTGGGCTATTGCAACAACAGCGAACATGGCTCCCCGACCACAATGTTTTAAATTAAATCTACTGGAATCTGTAGGGAAAATGAAACTGAGTAAGGTTGCAGGCAATAACTGTTCTGCATGCAAAGCAGGATTCAGTGTCACTGGATTTAAAGTCAGGCGGCACAGAAAGGCCTGGTAATGTGCATGAACCTTTACCTGGATCCTCAATGGACAAATTCTTCATCAACCACTGGACTATATCAGTACCTGAATCAAACATTCAAAGAGAGACACATGACAGTTATTGAAAAGGAGGGCTGTAAAAATGATAATAACAAAAATCCATGGGCAAAAGCAGGACACACCCTGGAATAGCAGCCAGTCAAAGACAAAAGTAACACAGAAAAACAGACACACACACTCACATCTGCCCATACAGGCAGTTTGACAGCCACCAATTAACCTTGAGCACATGATTCTGGAAAGTAGAGATGCGGGTGAGCATCCACGTATGCACAGGGAGCACATGCAGACAGCCCTAAACACAACACTGATGATCCTATATTGATCTTACTTTTTCACTCAAGGTTACTCATTGAAGAGATAGAAATTTTGTTTTCTAATAAGGCAATCAAGTCCTGGGCTCGAACAGGGGCTGTCCCATTGTGAGGTGAAATGCTAATCACTGTACAGCCCTGTACAGGCTGAATAGGGCAGGATATTAACAGAAGAGATGTCCTGATTCAAATAAGAGACAATAAAACATAACAGAAATGTTCGTTCCACTTTAATTTTAGAGCCTAATACTGTAAAACGTCTCCAAACATCCAAAAAGTCAAATTTATTGCTCTGGAGCTGCAGCGTCTCTGTCAGTGCTTCCTTTTTTGCTTTCCAGAGCAAAGTGGTGTTTAATTTCAAATCATTCATTAGTTTCCTGCCTTCAGCGGTAAGCTGCAAACATTTAAGTTTCTGTTAGCCCCATCCGTCTCGCCGCTGTAGTAATTGTGTTTATTGATATGCTCTGCCTGTGGCATTTAGAGGTAATGTATCTTCCCCAAAAGCAAAAAAAAAAAAAAAATCTGCGAGGGAATAAAGGAAGGATGTTTAATAGTTCTCTTTGTTCATTTGTTTGAGGTGTGTCACAGCCTCCCACTCAGGCTACAGCCTGTAAAAGCATTTCTAGTGATCAGTCAACGCGATTACAGCCGCTAGGTAAGGAGGCTCGCGTTCATCGGTCCCCGTCAACTTCAGATGGTGTTTTCTTTCAAAGTTTTTATCTGAAAAGTTTATTCAGAAATGCTACAGTTCAAGCTCCATGGAAGCAGTCGGGGGTTGATTGCTTGGCTTAAGGGCACCTTGACAGTAGGAGGACAGCATTACTCATTCTGTTACCACACTCACACTCTCTATTCCAAACATTTAATCATATGTTGTCCTCCTACTTTCCCTCCAGCCACCCGGCGATTCTCCAGTGAACAACTGCAGAAGGGAGAGCAGCAGCCTCGTCAGAGGCCGAATGAAATGAAGCCACATCACATCTGCTGATTTGGGGCATAAGGGTGTGACTCAGCTGGATAGCACACCGTAAATAGATTCACAGGCAGTTTCTAAGTCATCTCAAAGCAGTAGATGTACCAATGAGGTTCAATGTATGGTTCTAGATATGGATTGGATTGCATTGTGAAAACAAAGCCGGGAGTCATTAAATACATTCAAATTATGACAGGAAATAAATAAAGAAACTATTATGGGTCCAAGTGAGAGGAAAAAAGAAAAAAAAAAGTACAGAGAAATATGATATTGTCAGGTGTGCTGTGGAAAATTATCCGATTTCACCTTAAAGATCAAAAAACATTTGAAAATCAATTGATTTTTGTCTGCAAGATGATATTGTCAAGCATCTGTGTTGTCTTGTGACCGCAGATTAATCATGTAAAGGCTGAATTATGCTTTCCGCACCGCCATGACACTCTAAAAAGGTAAATAACACACATTAGCTTAATGCTAACTACTATGGGAAAACCAATTGACATGCTAATAGTTACCACAAAAGTCACGGAACTTGCTGGAACCAATTAAACTGAGCAACATTTCACTTAATAAATACAAAGCACACATGCTATTTATTTAAAAAATAACAGTGATATTGTTTCCTAATTCAGAAGAATACAAAAAATAGTCATAAACTCTGAAAAGACAAAATACAAATAGGAAATAAGTACAGAAGCCCGAGAGGTTCAAAACGCAATCGAAAATTGCATCCAAGGCTTAACTACAAGGTGCCACCTCGAGGGACGTGGCTGCTGGAGCAACGGCAGCACAACAGGTAAACTAAATAAAATACTCCTGTGAGTGATGCACAGAGGGGAGCAACAGAGCTTCAACAACTTATTGGACATTGGCCGCCATTTGGGCTGGAAATGACTTTTCGTCCTTTTTCCTGACACCACAAGAGACTGTGACAGGAGACTGTAAGGTAATTCGGAAGAAAATACATAACTGCATTAAATGTGAAATTAACACTGTTTTTATTACTATTTTGTTCGCCTCCATGAACATACAAAAAACAAGCAACTTTATTGAGAAAAGCCACAAAGGCTAATGAGACTCAGAATGAGTGAGTAGAAATATAAAAGATCGGAAATACCTTGATTAATTTTAAGACACTTTGATAGGAATTATGCTATATTGTTAATACAGTCTACATAGTTTTATTTTATTTTTTTTACATTTTTGGTTGGTGGTGTGTGCCTTGTGATTTTTTTTTCCAGTAAAAAAAACATACCTTGGCTCAAAAAACTTTGAAAAACCCAGAACATATCATCTCACTCATGACAAGTAAATAGATGGAATTTTCATAAAATGTCAAATAAAAACACTTAAGACAAACTACATTGGGACCAAGTAAGTGAAATGTCATATTTTATCCCTCCAGAAGCACAGGCATCTGATTGTTTCAGGATTGTCATGCCATTGTCTTTGTCACTCACCTTTGCTCAGCCAGCACTTGCAGTCCATCACCGATACACTTCTACAGTCACTACTTGAACAGTGAAGGGTCCTTCACTGTCACACTTTGACATCTCAGAGTCTTCCTCTCTCCCGATCTCTTACCTGTGACAACACTGGGGATTTTGGTCATGAAGCTCTTGACAGTTCTGATGGGTACGCCCTCAGTCTCATCCTGGATACGAGTGACAATGTCTTCAATCTGTAGAGGAACACAGACAGGAAAAAGGGTAAATAATAAAAATGTACTTTCCAAAAAAGTTAAATTGAATACCAACTGTTTGACACATTTCAACAGTTCAATCGATTTGATATGGATGACGTATCATCGCGGCTTCATCTGGTAGCCTCTGCATCTATGAGTTGTTGCTTCCAGAAGTCCTGCTTTCTTTAAATAATATTTGAAGACTGCTTTAACTCATGCGGCGATGTTCTTTAGAGAGACTGCAGGATGAGCTCGGTTTCATTCAGCTCAGGATTTCATCTTCACAAGTGAAAAGAGCCTGTGGGAATACAAATGTGTTTCGTTTTCATGGGTGACCAAGCAGAAAGTGTGAAAATAATAAATATCTCCCGAAAAGTTTTACATTTAGTGGCATTGAAAGAAGAAGAAAGAACAATCACTCACAATGAGTTTTAAAGAGACCCTTGCTCACACATCAAGTCACACATTCACAATCATACCTACAGCCAAATAACAACCAATTAACCTCAAATATAATGTATGTTTTGTTTTTTTATTATGCAAGGATTATGTGAATTTTCCATCTTGTTTTACCATAAATACCTGCATATAGAAATAAGGGCAATCCACTGGAATGGGGCTTGATGAATTGCATCAAATAAGAGGTTATAATTCATGAACAGTTATAAAACAGATACTTAACATTTAGCAGCACAAAAATCAAATGTTGAAGCAGAGTCCAACATAAGTCTCTGATATCAGAAGGAGTTGAGCCAAGCTGCTGCTTACTGTCACAACATCACAGATTTCAGGCGAAACTCACTGTCCACATTGAACTGAAGTAATCAGATCAAAATTAGGCTCACTCTGGTTGATTGCGAGGTTGACACCCCTTCTCTGCACAGATGCTTTTTTTGTTTGCGTCACGGAGTGGGAAGTGAGAAGTCCGTCGCTCTGGAGACAGCTAACAAACTACCACACGACTCAGCTGCTATATATAAACTCTGAATCCGATCCTGGTAGAGGAGAGAGTGAGACAGAGAGAGAACGCTGCATGTGCTTTCTACACCTGGACGTTAAAGTTAGCACAGAAGTGGATAAAAAAAAAAAAAAAACAAAAAAAAAAACAAGTATGAAATTGTGTGTATCCTCAGTCATGCACGCAAAACACATCTCATCCTGAAAAACATGTTTCACTGCATTAACTGTTTTGGCTTTATGGGCATATTTTTATTATCTAAATGTATTTTTAGCAGTTTATTCAAGCTGCCATACATTTTCTTCTTTGATGAAAACAACATCACTATGCTACATCCAGGAAATACACGAGGCAAAGTGGGAAAACTGCAAAATGATGGAGGAAACTGGTTTATTGGCTCATGACCTTAGAAAGTGTTTGCCCTTTCACACGAGGACTGGAATATCTCAGAAACATCATACGTGGATGTGTGTTAGGAGAGGTACGTGTGACCTCTGCTGGATGACAGGACATAGAAGACGGATGGATGGAGATGCTTCGATAAATTCCTGGAAAGATTTTTAACCATCTCCTCTGGGGTCTTTGTTTCAAAAGACTGAGGCTTCCAAATCTACCACGTTGACTCTCATTGCTTGTTTTTGAATGCAGAGTATCTGTCAACCATTTTTGAAGAGATCCATAAATACTTGGGTTTCGAACTGTATCAAGAAGAAGGGAGAACTCTGATGAGATCATTGTGACCCAACTGGAAATAAAACATGTCGGCCAGCAGCTATGTAGGGTCCTGGAGCTACTAGATCACAGAGTAGCATGATGTATTCCAATGTGCATTAAAAAATACGTAAATGATTAAAAACACAAAAGAATGTACGTCTAAAAACTGCACAGTGATTATATCACTAGAGTCCAAAACTTACTTGGATGGTAACATGATTTATCAGAAGAAATAATAAAAAAAAAGAAGGTGAAGGTTAATTTGTTTAATTAATAAACAAATAGCACTGATTTAATCATCTTAGTAAACGATAGAAGCTGAAAGTGAATAAGTATACTCCCTAATCAAAAGACTATTCCGCAGAGTCTTCTCTCAGTGAAAGCAGACCCTTTAGCCAAGCATTACTCCAAACCACCACAGCATATTTCTTCAGGCAGAGATAAAAAGGGGAAAAAAGGCTCAGAAGTACAACTTTCTTTCAGTTTTAGACTACTGTCGTTCTGCTCATACTTCTCTGGCTGTGGGACTGCTGTCGCCTTCCCCACATGGTCGAAACATACAGGTCCTGGATGTCTGCCAAAAGCGGGTCCAGCTCCAGGCTGCACGTCTAAATCAATACGATAATATGATTCCAACAAGGCCTTGATGCCGGGTGGAGACTGCTCGAATGACTTTAATGGCTTCCGCTGTCATGAACGATCTGCTCCTGCTCCACTAATCAAAGCAAGTATTCAAAACAACTTTTTATGGCTGCTTAGAAAAGCTGACAGCCGAATAACTTCAGGAAACACCACACCTCAAAGCACTGTTTCATCAAACCGACTGACATCCAATCCATGCCTACTGCTTTTGAATAAGTCATATATCGACTCAAGCTAATCCAAATAGCAAAAAACCGCGTTTCTCTCTAAGCACTAAAAGGCTTTGCCACACCATGACGAACATTTAAAGCTCCAATAAGTGACCTGACAGGATCGTACAAGCACAATATTCAAAGTGTAAATCTGAAGGCCAGAAGTGTTTCAGAGGGATGAAAAGTCCTGGAAAAACCAACTTTTCTGTCTTTCTTTTGAGAACAAGAAACACCAAGATGTGATCAGCTGAGCTTACAGCATGAGGCCAGACTTCAGTCATAAGGTTGGAGGTTCAATCTCCATCATTGTATGACTTCTGTAAGTGTTTTAATAAATCCCATCAGCTGCTCAGCAGAGGACAAAAGCATATTTATTTACACTTTTCACCTGGAGCGGCCGTCCCTCATCACACGGGACTCTTTTTAGGATTGAAGCCAGATTTGTTTTGAGGGTCAGGATGAGAGATTGGTTTCGACTGGTTAACGATACTGTAAGGACTGTGCTCAAAGGAACGTCTCATATCGTGGAAGATCTTCTCGAATCCGTACAAACATGTTTATGTGTTAGCACAGTGAAACTGTGTGTGTCTGTGTGTTTTGGCTTTGAGTGCAGCCCAGTGGGAGCAGATTTCATCAGACTTATTGTGAGCCAGTCTGTCAGTTTGATACCCGTGGGGGGGGGGTGCGCCTGATTACAGTGTTATCTTCACACACTTAGCTTGGACGAGCCGGTGGGCCGGCAGGCGTCTTGGCAGACAGGTTGGTCATGGTGGGACCAGAGAGCTGAGCTGCTGATTGTGGTTTAATGATCTCTTCGGGCGAGCAGGACGGACATCCATTTTTTAACTCGGCAGAAATGCCATAATCTGGGTCTCTGGGTAATCTCTTTAGTGTCTGAGTGTGCGTCACACTTGAGTCTTATAAAGGAGCAGATGGGAAGTTCTTGGACATACGAATGAGGCAAAGATAAACTCAGTGAATTTCCACAGTTAAAGGGTATCAGCAGAGAAGAACACCCATATTAAAAAAGTGACAAATTGATGAGTAAATTCCATTTGCTACAATTCTAAGCAAGTTTATAATCATTTCAAAATGTAAAAGTAGAATGGGCAGGTTCAAGATTGAAATTCGCCAGCTTATTAATGAATTCTCAGGTGGTTGCGACTTCTCTGCACTTCAGGATGTGATCCAAACAAACACTGAGCAACATCACAGCACAACACAGCTGAAAGGACAAACCATGACCACGGAATAAATCATTTTGGGCCCAACTTGACAAATCGTGGGCTCACAGTAGGTCATACATGAGTTGTTCCTGAGTGACTCCCGAGGCAGCCACAGCCACCCAGGAGAGAATGCCACAATAACCCACAGCGAAGCCAACGGCTTAGCATGCACAGCCGAATCCATATGCAGGAGGCCAACAAAGACAGACTCCACTGTAAAATAGCCCTCTTTTGAATTTCTGACCCTGAAACAGCTGAAATTACCCTCTCCTCACAAAGCGAAATCTGTGGGAGAAAGGAGACTGACAAGGCCATTACTGCGGCTATAATGAAGCAGGTATACATCCCGCTGAGAGAGAAAATGTCAGCCACGGCCCCGAGGAGTGGGAATTTCTCTGCAGTGATACCGAGGTATCACATTTTGAGAAGAAGAAGAAAATTGCCTCCTGTGAACCGTGTCGTCCTGAGTCGTCCCGACAGTGGCAGTTTTACACGCTGACAGATCGATAGTGGCCTGGCTGAGGGCCAACAATAAAATAAGCAGACATGACGGGGCAATCAAGCCGACAATGTCGGCGCTGAACATCAATGATATTTATTTAACCACAGACTGAGTGACTTAACTCCTCCGCAGCAGAATAGAAGTTGAATTTAACACATGCTGATGAGCGAGAGGCGTGAACTGTGGATTGATTTGGATTTTTGGGGAAGCTGAATCATCCAACTACTCTTGAGAGATGGTTCTAATGTAACTCCTTCCAGCTACTTCAATACATCTGCACATCACCTTCGCAATCAGCTGATTGCTACATATATTCCTCTTTGCTTTAAGTAGCACTTTTCAACCCAACTAAAAGAGAAAAAAAGGAAAAAAAGAAAAAGCTCTCTGCAACCAAGTCAAGAGGAAACCAGACGAGGAGGAGGTGTGGAAGAGGTGAGTTTGCTGATTGCCATTGATACAGATGCATGGTCTAAGATCCTAAGAAATGAACACCTCACTTCATTAATAAAGCCACGAGGTAGGGTTAGGCTGCACACAAAACCCAGCTATGTAATGTTAACACAACTACCTTTAACATCATGTCAGTAACTTTTTGACATGTTTTTGATATGTTCCATACATGTTTAATAATGCAGGACAATCTCAGGACAATCCTCTGCAGGACAAAAAAGTAATTAATCTTAATTATTTTGTCTGGAAACATTCAGATTTAAAGAGAGTGAGATTTTTCCCTCTTCACATGCTGGTTTTAAAATAGCATATTGTGTAGATATAAGCAAATTTAACAGTAGCTTTTAAGAAATCAATACTAAAGTTTGAATAAACCAAAAAGGGAACCATCTATTTGTCCGAAACACGAGGAACCGTTTCTTCACCAGTTTACAGTGATTTTGTTGAGGTTGATTTAATTGGAAGAAGCACATTCTTCACCGAGTGTTTCTCTTTTGACAGATACTAACTGAAGAGATTCATTATCCAAACATCCCAGAAGGCCAATTTAACATAGTTATACTTTGAACTTTATCAACAAACTCTCCCACCATTTGATACTTCACTAAAAATAACATCATTATGTCCTCTTGAAATGGAAAACAGTTCATTTCACGATTCATAGCTTCAGTTTTTTGAATAAATTTTGTTTACTCTTTGGCCATATTCCTACCAGATAATTACCTTAATGCATTAATGCATTACTTTTTAACCAGTGTCAATGAAATAACGTAATATCATATATACCCATTGATATGGATTATGCATATGTTACTGTTATTAGTATAATGCAGAGAAACACAGCAAATTTACATCTTTAGAATGTGAGTACATCTTGTTTACTGGAGCTGCATCAATAAATATGAGTCTTAATGATACTTTGAACTTGGTTTCTATTCTATTCTATGAAATTATTGAGATTCCGTAAAACAAAAGACTAAACCTGATGAAATGTACCATAAATACTATTAAGTTAATTGTCATTGTTCATAAGTCATCATTATATATTCATAATTATACATTATTATATTGTCATTATTAAATTGCAAATTTGTAATAAAGTGGAATAAATGAATGAAGAACCAACATTCACATGTGATTATTTAATGTTTTTAAACAAATGTACACATGCTTGATATTCCAGATCCATGAAGGAAACAGCGTTAAGCGGAGGGTGTGTGTTTCTTTGTGCGTCTCACAGAAGGGATGCAGAGCAAACGTTTTCTACACCTGAGTGTGTGACGTTGCATTGACGTCCCATTTATATACGCTCAGATCATTACCAGATTCTTCAGTGTCATCTGAGGAAAGAGCTCCCTCTCAGGTCAGGAAACCTTTTTTACTTTATTTTTTCACATTACTTTCCTCAGAGCAGATCACAATCAGTCTGACGTTTGATTTTTCAGATTTGTCATCCTCACAATAACTCCACCGTTGAATATTTATTGTACCTCTCTGCAGTGTGACCCCGTATGTGTCGTATTTGTATTGAAGAACCGTGATGGGGTTTTTTTTTTCTTTGTGGCACTCTGATGAATAATATTCAAGGCTCCATGCAATAGTTTTTCTGAGAATAAAAGGCTTCCCCTGGTGAGAATTACATTTTACTGACACGGCGATAACCCGTTATGCAATAATAAAGCTATTTTATGGAACCATGAATGTATATTATAAGAACATCCAGCTCTCAATACCATTTTTGCAGTCTGTTATTGCATTGTATTATTTAATTTCCTGATGTGCTTTCATATTTTAATGAGAACATTTTGATGTAACAAATCTGCAAAGTATTAATTCTTTTACAATAAATGTTATCCTTCTTTTAAGGGATTAGAAATGACATCTGTGTATTTTTAATACTGTTCGAACCCACGCTGTTGTAAAATGATGAACGTGTTAAAAGATGAGGTAACAAAAGTCCAAATTCCCTAAAAGTCTTACATAAGATTCAGAGAGAATAATGAGCATAAAATATTACAAAAATTATTTGTAAAAGAGCCTTTTTCACTCATTGAGCGCCATAAAAAAAGACATGAGAAAGCCATAGGGAGATAAACAAATTAAAGTGTGCTCGTGTAAAAAGCTGAAGTCTTTGAAAACAGCAGACAGACTCAGCTTAAGACGTCAGTGGATGAGACTATAAAGGAGCTTTAGAGTGGTCTGAAACCTTGAGAATCTTTTTTGATGTCTTACTCTCTGATAATGTGATGGGATTCAACCTGAAGCAAAAAAAATTAAAGCCGCAAGCGGCATTGGTCGGGACCGAGCCTCCGCGCCAGCCCACGACTGAGACGTCCATACACTAACATGGGAGTTGTTAGCATCTGTCATCCACTAAAATGGAGTTGTTAGCATGCCCAGTCCACTAACATGGAGCTGTTAGCATCTGTCATCCACTAACATGGAGTTTTTAGCATGTCCCATTCACTAACATGTAGCTGTTAGCATCTGTAAGCCACTAACATGGAGTTGTTAGCATCTCCCATCCACTAACATGGAGTTGTTAGCATCTCCCATCCACTAACATGGAATTGTTAGCATCTTCCATCCGCTAACATGGAGTAGTTAGCATCTCCCATCCACTAACATTGAGTAGTTAGCATCTCCCATCCACTAACATGGAGTTGTTAGCATCTCCCATCCACGAACATTGAGTGATTAGCATCTCCCATCCACTAACATGGAGTAGTCAGCATGTCCCATCCACTAACATGGAGTAGTTAGCATGTCCCATCCACTAACATTGAGTAGTTAGCGTCTGCCATCCACTTACATGGAGTAGTTAGCATGTCCCATCCACTAACATGGAGTAGTTAGCATGTCCCATCTACTAACATTGAGTAGTTAGCGTCTGCCATCCACTTACATGGAGTTGTTAGCATCTCCCATCCACTAACATGGAGTTGTTATCATCTCCCATCAACTAACATGTAGCTGTTAGCATCTCCCATCCACTAACATGGAGTGGTTAGCATCTCCCATCCACTAACATGGAGTAGTTAGCATCTCCCATCCACTAACATGGAGTAGTTAGCATCTCCCATCCACTAACATGGAGTAGTTAGCATGTCCCACCCACTAACATGGAGCTGTTAGCATCTGTCTTCCACTAACATGGAGTAGTTAGCATCTCCCATCCACTAACATGGAGAAGTTAGCATGTCCCATCCACTAACAAGGAGTAGTTAGCTTTTGCCATCTGCTTTTGACAGTCACTGAATGAAGGCACTGAGTGTCAGAGTTTGATTGACAGCTGGTGTCAGCTGTGTAACTGCAATGCATGCCCATATATGGTAATGTGAGGTAGAGTGGAGAGAGGAGAAAATAAAAGTCTTTTTTGGGGAAACAACTGCTCCTTGTTCCTTTGCTGTTTGGCATAACTGAACAAAAAATATCACGTTTGATAGGAAAATTTGTTTTCTTTCAGTTGGTGAGGCTTTCAGAGAAGTCAGACGTTTAGTTTGGACCATAGAGGCCTCAGTTTGTGAGAAGCGCGAGATTTTTCCCTATCCGGCTCCATTATAACTGAGAACAAAAAAAATGCTGAGCGCACACCTTTTCTTACCTGTGAACACATACATATAACATGATATTTTCAACACTTATGTTACATCATCTTGTTCGGGAGAACCTGCTGGAACTTTCCGTGTGCTCGGTTTGTTGATAGGAGTCACGGTTTAGCCGCAGTCGCCACTTGTTCGAGGTGCTGAAAAAAGGCGACTTTTTTCCTTTTTTTCCCCATTATAACGGATGAGGGCTTGAGCAAGGCAGGATTTCAGACTTCCAACTTTGTACGCTAATAAAATCCACACCGTTAGACTTTTGACAAAGTTGTTCACAACTTTTGTAGAGAAATTTGTCCTCTTTCATGTCGCGTGACTCTTATGTCTGTACGAAAAACGGTCTCGGAGGAGATAATTTTTTCGTGAGGAGTGATTTTGAGCAAAATTTTACTTTGAAAGGGAAATCGCGCACTTCCTGTTGGATTTAGGTCAGGGGTGTCAGCGCGTGAAATGTAGATCTCAATGAGACGAACGCGTCAACATTGGTTTGATCTCTCTGCGACATTCCTGCGGGCCGTAACGACTGTTTTAGACGTTTTTTGGGATCTAGGTGGCGCTAGAGAGCAGATGTTGTTTTTTTTTCCATTTTATAAAATTTTTCGCCGGTCATGATGTGCGTGCCAAATTTGGTGAGTTTTCGTGCATGTTTAGGGGGTCAAATTTGCGTTTACTTGGTAGGTCAGTATAATAATTAAAGCCGCAAGCGGCATTGGTCGGGACCGAGCCTTCCCGACGGCCAGCGACTGAGACGTCCACCCACTAACATGTAGCTGTTAGCATCTGTCATCCACTAGCATAGAGTTGTTAGCATCTCCAATCCACTAACATGGAGTAGTTAGCATGTCCCATCGACTAACATGGAGTAGTTAGCATGTCTCATCCACTAACATTGAGTAGTTAGCATCTCCCATCCACTAACAAGTAGCTGTTAGCATCTCCCATCCACTAACATGGAGTAGTTAGCATGTCTCATCCACTAACATTGAGTAGTTAGCATCTCCCATCCACTAACAAGTAGCTGTTAGCATCTCCCATCCACTAACATGGAGTAGTTAGCATGACTCATCCACTAACATGGAGTAGTTAGCATGACTCATCCACTAACATGGAGTAGTTAGCATCTCCCATCCACTAACATGGAGCTGTTTGCATCTCCCATCCACTAACATGGAGTAGTTAGCATCTCCCATTCACTAACATGGAGTAGTTAGCATCTCCCATCCACTAACATGAAGTAGTTAGCATTTCCCACCCACTAACATGGAGTAGTTAGCATCTCCCATCCACTAACATGGAGTAGTTAGCATCTCCCATCCACTAACATGGAGCTGTTAGCATCTCCCATCCACTAACATGGAGTAGTTAGCATCTCCCATCCACTAACATGGAGTCGTTAGCATGTCTCGTACACTAACATGGAGTAGTTAGCATGTCCCATCCACTAACATGGAGTAGTTAGCATCTCCCATCCACTAACATGGAGTAGTTAGCATCTCCCATCCACTAACATGGAGTAGTTAGCATCTCCCATCCACTAACATGGAGTAGTTAGCATGTCCCACCCACTAACATGGAGCTGTTAGCATCTGTCTTCCACTAACATGGAGTAGTTAGCATGTCCCATCCACTAACAAGGAGTAGTTAGCTTTTGCCATCTGCTTTTGACAGTCACTGAATGAAGGCACTGAGTGTCAGAGTTTGATTGACAGCTGCTGTCAGCTGTGTAACTGCAATGCATGCCCATATATGGTCATTTCAGTTAGAGTGGAGAGAGGAGAAAATAAAAGTGTTTTTTTGGGGAAACAACTGCTCCTTGTTCCTTTGCTGTTTGGCAAAACTGAACAAAAAATATCACGTTTGATAGGAAAATTTGTTGGCTTTCAGTTGGTGAGGCTTTCAGAGAAGTCAGACGTTTAGTTTGGACGCCAGAGGCCTCAGTTTGTGAGAAGCGCGAGATTTTTCCCCATCTGGCTCCATTATAACTGAGAGCAAAAAAAATGCAGAGCGCACACCTTTTCTTACCTGTGAAAAGATACATATAACATGATATTTTCCCCACTTATGTTACATCATCTTGTTCGGGAGAATCTGGTGAGACTTTACGTGTGCTCGGTTTGTTGATAGGAGTCACGGTTTAGCCGCAGTCGCCACTTGTTCGAGGTGCTGAAAAAAGGCGACTTTTTTCCTTTTTTCCCCATTATAACGGATGAGGGCCGGAGCAAGGCAGGATTTCAGACTTCCAACTTTGTACGCTAATAAAATCCACACCGTTAGACTTTTGACAAAGTTGTTCACAACTTTTGTAGAGAAAATTGTCCTCTTTCACGTCGCGTGACTCTTATGTCTGTACGACAAACGGTCTCGGAGGAGATAATTTTTTCGTGAGGAGTGATTTTGAGCAAAATTTTACTTTGAAAGGGAAAAAGCGGACTTCCTGTTAGATTTAGGTCAGGGGTGTCAGCGCGTGAAATGTAGATCTCGATGAGACGAACGCGTGAGTGTTGGTTTGATCTCGCTACGACATTCCTGCGGGCCGTAGCGACTGTTTTAGACGGTTTTCGGGATATAGGTGGCGCTAGAGAGCTGATGGTTTTCGTTTTTGTATTTTATAAAATTTTTCGCCGGTCACGATGTGCGTGCCAAATTTGGTGAGTTTTCGTGCATGTTTAGGGGGTCAAATTCGCGTTTACTTGGGCGTTAGTATAATAATAATATAGAACGAGAACGACAAACGAACGAAAAACAATAGAGACCTTGCCCTACGGGCAAGGTGGCCTGCGGCCACCTTGCCCTCCGGGGCTCGGTCCCTAATTAAAGCCGCAAGCGGCATTGGTCGGGACCGAGCCTCCCCGCTGGCCCACGACTGAGACGTCCACCCTCTAACATGGGAGTTATTAGCATGTCCCATCCACTAACATGTAGCTGTTAGCATCTGTAATCCACTAACATGGAGTTGTTAGCATCTCCCATCCACTAACATGGAGTAGTTAGCATCTGCCATCCACTAACATGGAGTAGTTAGCATGTCTCATCCACTAACATGGAGTCGTCAACATCTCCCATCCACTAACATTGAGTAGTTAGCGTCTGCCATCCACTTACATGGAGTTGTTAGCATCTCCCATCCACTAACATGGAGTAGTTAGCATCTCCCATCCACTAACATGGAGCTGTTAGCATCTCCCATCCACTAACATGGAGTAGTTAGCATCTCCCATCCACTAACATGGAGTAGCTAGCATCTCCCACCCAATAACATGGAGTAGTTAGCGTCTCCCATCCACTAACATTGAGTTGTTAGCATGTTCCATCCACTAACATGGAGTTGTTAGCATCTGTCATCCACTAACATGGAGTTGTTAGCTTGCCCAGTCCACTAACAAGGAGCTGTTAGCATCTGTAATCCACTAACATGGAGTTGTTAGCATCTCCCATCCACTAACATGGAGTAGTTAGCATCTCCCATCCACTAACATTGAGTAGTTAGCATCTCCCATCCACTAACATGGAGTTGTTAGCATCTCCCATCCACTAACATTGAGTAATTAGCATCTCCCATCCACTAACAATGAGTTGTTAGCATCTCCCATCCACTAACATGGAGTAGTTAGCGTCTCCCATCCACTAACATTGAGTTGTTTGCATGTTCCATCCACTAACATGGAGTTGTGAGCATGTTCCATCCACTAACATGGAGTCGTCAACATCTCCCATCCACTAACATTGAGTAATTAGCATCTCCCATCCACTAACAATGAGTTGTTAGCATCTCCCATCCACTAACATGGAGTAGTTAGCATCTTCCATCCACTAACAAGGAGTAGTTAGCTTTTGCCATCTGCTTTTGACAGTCACTGAATGAAGGCACTGCGTGTCAGAGTTTGATTGACAGCTGCTGTCAGCTGTGTAACTGCAATGCATGCCCATATATGGTCATTTCAGTTAGAGTGGAGAGAGGAGAAAATACAAGTGTTTTTTGGGGAAACAACTGGTCCTTGTTCCTTTGCTGTTTGGCAAAACTGAACAAAAAATATCACGTTTGATCGGAAAATTTGTTGTCTTTCAGTTGGTGAGGCTTTCAGAGAAGTCAGACATTTAGTTTGGACTGTAGAGGCCTCAGTTTGTGAGAAGCGCGAGATTTTTCCCCATCCGGCTCCATTATAACTGAGAGGGAAAAAAATGCAGAGCGCACACCAACTTATACCTGTGAAAACATACATAAATCATGAAAATGTCCCCACTTATGTTACATCATCTTGTTCAGGAGAACCTGGTGACGCTTTATGTGTGCTCAGTTTGTTGATAGGGATTACGGTTTAGCTGCAGTCACCGCTTGTTCGAGGTGCTGAAAAAAGGCGACTTTTTTCCTGTTTTCCCCATTATAACGGATGAGGGCCGGTGCAAGGCACGATTTCAGACTTCCAACTTTGAAAGCTAATAAAATCCACACCGTTAGACTTTTGACAAAGTTGTTCACAACTTTTGTAGAGAAATTTGTCCTCTGTCACGTCGTGTGACTCTTATGTCTGTACGACAAACGGTCTCGGAGGAGATAATTTTTTCGTGAGGAGTGATTTTGATCAAAATTTTACTTTGAAAGGGAAATAGCAGACTTCCTGTAGGATTTAGGCCAGGGGTGTCAGCACGTGAAATGTAGATCTCGATGAGACGAACGCGTGAGTGTTGGTTTGATCTCTCTACGACATTCCTGCGGGCCGTAGCGACTGTTTTAGACGTTTTTTGGGATCTAGGTGGCGCTAGAGAGCTGATGGTTTTTATTTTTGTATTTTATAAAATTTTTCGCCGGTCACGATGTGCGTGCCAAATTTGGTGAGTTTTCGTGCATGTTTAGGGGGTCAAATTTGAGGTCAAAGGCGCGGGGAGTATAATAATTAAAGCCGCAAGCGGCATTGGTCGGGACCGAGCCTCCCCGCCGGCCCGCGACTGAGACGTCCACCCACTAACATGAAGCTTTTAGAATCTGTCTTCCATTAACACAGAGTAGTTAGCATCTCCCATCCACTAACATGCAGTTGTGAGCATCTCCCATCCACTAACATGGAGTAGTTAGCATGTCCCATCCACTAACATGGAGTTGTTAGCATCTCCCATCCACTAACATGGAGTAGTTAGCATCTCCCATCCACTAACATGGAGTAGTTAGCATCTCTCATACTCTAACATGGAGTAGTTAGCATCTCCCATCCACTAACATGGAGTAGTTAGCATCTCCCATCCACTAACATGGAGTAGTTAGCATCCCCCATCCACTAACATGGAGTAGTTAGCATCTCCCATCCACTAACATGGAGTAGTTAGCATCTCCCATCCACTAACATGGAGCTCTTAGCATCTCCCATCCACTAACATGGAGTAGTTAGCATCTCCCATCCACTAACATGGAGTAGTTAGCATCTCCCATCCACTAACATTGAGTAGTTAGCATCTCCCATCCCCTCACATGGAGTAGTTAGCATCTCCCATCAACTAACATGGAGTAGTTAGCATCTCCCATCCACTAACATGGAGTAGTTAGCATCTCCCATCCACTAACATGGAGTAGTTAGCATCTCCCATCCACTAACATGGAGTAGTTAACATCTCCCATCCACTAACATGGAGTAGTTAGCACCTCCCATCCACTAACAAGGAGTAGTTAGCTTTTGCCATCTGCTTTCCAGAGTCACTGAATGAAGTCATTGAGTGTCAGAGTTTGATTGACAGCTGCTGTCAGCTGTGTAACTGCACTGTATGCCCATATATGGTCATGTGAGTTAGAGTGGAGAGAGGAGAAAATAAATGTCTTTTTTGGGGAAACAACTGCTCCTTGTTCCTTTGCTGTTTGGCATAACTGAACAAAAAATATCACGTTTGATAGGAAAATTTGTTGTCTTTCAGTTGGTGAGGCTTTCAGAGCAGTCAGACTTTTCGTTTGGACCTCAGAGGCCTCAGTTTGTGAGAAGCGCGAGATTTTTCCCCATCCGGCTCCATTATAACTGACAGGGAAAAAAATGCAGAGCGCACACCAACTTATACCTGTGAAAACGTACATAAATCATGACATTTTCCCCACTTATGTTACATCATCTTGTTCGGGAGAACCTGCTGGAACTTTACGTGTGCTCGGTTTGTTGATAGGAGTCACGGTTTAGTCGCAGTCGCCACTTGTTCGAGGTGCTGAAAAAAGGCGACTTTTTTCCTTTTTTCCCCATTATAACGGATGAGGGCCGGAGCAAGGCAGGATTTCAGACTTCCAACTTTGAACGTTAATAAAATCCACACCGTTAGACTTTTGACAAAGTTGTTCACAACTTTTGTAGAGAAATGTGTCCTCTTTCACGTCGTGTGACTCTTATGTCTGTACGACAAACGGTCTCGGAGGAGATAATTTTTTCGTGAGGAGTGATTTTGATCAAAATTTTACTTTGAAAGGGAAATAGCGGACTTCCTGTTGGATTTAGGTCAGGGGTGTCAGCGCGTGAAATGTAGATCTCGATGAGACGAACGCGTCAACGTAGGTTTGATCTCTCTGCGACATTCCTGCGGGCTGTGGCGCCTATTTTACTGTTTCTAGGTGGCGCTAGAGAGCAGATGGGGTCAATTTTTCCATTTTATAAAATTTTTCGCCGGTCATGACGTGCGTGCCAAATTTGGTGAGTTTTCGTGCATGTTTAGGGGGTCAAATTTGCGTTTACTTGGTAGGTCAGTATAATAATGAAGAAGAAGAACGAGAACGAGAAACACACGAATAACAATAGAGACCTTGCCCTACGGGCAAGGTGGCCTGCGGCCACCTTGCCCTCCGGGGCTCGGTCCCTAATGAAGAAGAACGAGAACGAGAACGAGAAACACACGAATAACAATAGAGACCTTGCCCTACGGGCAAGGTGGCCTGCGGCCACCTTGCCCTCCGGGGCTCGGTCCCTAAATATCAATCTATAGGAGTGAAATTTGCGCCGTCATTTCCAGGTGGGGGTCTTCTCTGCCTGGGATTTGGACTGAAATGAATTTCCATCACGTAGAAAAACCAACGGTGATCCCTGTACAGTCGCAAAAGCTCCTGTACAACCACACATCTGGAAAAGCCACTCTTCTGTTATTAGGGACCGAGCCCCGGAGGGCAAGGTGGCCGCAGGCCACCTTGCCCGTAGGGCAAGGTCTCTATTGTTATTCGTTCGTTTATTATTCTACTCACCCGGTGTTTCAAGCCAAATTTGACCCCCTAAACATGCACGAAAACTCACCAAATTTGGCACGCATGTCATGGCCGGCGAAAAATTTTATAAAATGGAAAAATTAACCCAATCTGCTCTCTAGCGCCACCTAGAAACAGTAAAATAGGCGCCACGGCCCGCAGGAATGTCGCAGAGAGATCAAACCTACGTTGACGCGTTCGTCTCATCGAGATCTACATTTCACGCACTGACACCCCTGACCTAAATCCAACAGGAAGTCCGCTATTTCCCTTTCAAAGTAAAATTTTGCTCAAAATCACTCCTCACGAAAAAATTATCTCCTCCGAGACCGTTTGTCGTACAGACATAAGAGTCACGCGACGTGAAAGAGGACAAATTTCTCTACAAAAGTTGTGAACAACTTTGTCAAAAGTCTAACGGTGTGGATTTTATTAACGTTCAATTTGGAAGTCTGAAATCCTGCCTTGCTCCGGCCCTCATCCATTATAATGGGGAAAAAAGGAAAAAAGTCGCCTTTTTTCAGCACCTCGAACAAGTGGCGACTGCAACTAAACCGTGACTCCTATCAACAAACCGAGCACACGTAAAGTCTCAAAAGATTCTCCCGAACAAGATGATGCAACATAAGTGGGGAAAATTTCATGATTTATGTACGTTTTCACAGGTATAAGTTGGTGTGCGCTCTGCATTTTTTTCCCTCTCAGTTATAATGGAGCCGGATGGGGAAAAATCTCGCGCTTCTCCCAAGCTGAGGCCTTTGGGGTCCAAACTAAAAGTCTGACTGCTCTGAAAGCCTCACCAACTGAAAGACAACAAATTTTCCTATCAAACGAGATATTTTTTGTTCAGTTATGCCAAACACCAAAGGAACAAGGACCAGTTGTTTCCCCAAAAAAGACTTTTATTTTCTCCTCTCTCCACTCTAACTGAAATGACCATATATGGCCATGCGGTGCAGTTACACAGCTGACAGCAGCTGTCAATCAAACTCTGACACTCAGTGCCTTCATTCAGTGACTCTCAAAAGCAGATGGCGACAGCTAACTACTCCATGTTAGTGGATGAGACATGCTAACTACTCCATGTTAGTAGATGGGACATGCTAACTACTCCATGTTAGTGGATGGGAGATGCTAACTACTCAATGTTAGTGGATGGGAGATGCTAACAACTCCATGTTAGTGGATGGGAGATGCTAACTACTCAATGTCAGTGGATGGGAGATGCTAACTACTCAATGTTAGTGTATGGGAGATGCTAACTACTCAATGTTAGTGGATGAGACATGCTAACTACTCCATGTTAGTAGATGGGACATGCTAACTACTCCATGTTAGTGGATGGGAGATGCTAACTACTCAATGTTAGTGGATGGGAGATGCTAACAACTCAATGTTAGTGGATGGGAGATGCTAACTACTCAATGTCAGTGGATGGGACATGCTAACTACTCAATGTTAGTGGATGGGACATGCTAACAAGTCCACTATTACAGATGCAAACAGCTACAGGTTAGTGGATGGGACATGCTAACAACTCTATGCTAGTAGATGACAGATGCTAACAGCTACATGTTAGTGGGTGGACGTCTCAGTCGCTGGCCGTTGGGGAGGCTCGGTCCCGACCAATGCCGCTTGCGGCTTTAATTTTTCTATTGTTTCCTTTCGATGGGTTTTACTATCAGGTTGATACTGACGTAATGATGATAAACATACAGTAAAAACAACTTTCTGGACTTCAGTCAGGGGCAGAGTTCAGGATTAATGAGGCACTCCTGCCTGTAAACAGGAGTTTAGCGAAACAGCCAAGGAGCTGGTCTTCACTGAAAGCTGGTGTTAAAACTAAACGTAAGCCTCCTTGAATCTGTCTCCAATTACAGCGAATTCAAAATCTAAATAATGTTGGAGCCGACATCACAAAATGCTGACAATAATCTATTGAACATGACGTGAATTAAAGCATGAAGTCAATTTGAATAAAATTATATACTGCCAGATGATGGAAATGAAAAAACAAAACAAAACAAAAAAAAAAAACACCATGAATGTGATCAACTGGCATGCAGACGTGTCATTATCAAATCCAAACACCAGTAGATGTAAAGGCTTTAATCAGAGCACATATTAAATGACAATTATCGAGTCAACTGTCAAATTAATAGTCCCATAATAAATACCAGTAGATTAGATCTTTGCAACTTTAAATCCTTCATAAGCGTCGCAGTAATCAAGTGAATTTGTGTGATTAAGGGCTTTTTGCGAAATGTGTCTAAGCCTCCGCAAACATTCATCAGTATCAATATCAAATATTACGGTTCAAGCGTTCAAGTGCGCAACACATTCAACCCCAAGTTTCTCCAAAGAGCTTTGCCGGTGCATTTTCGTGTGAGAGAATAAGTGAATGTGACCATGAGACTGAGACCTAAACTGACAGATCAGCCACACAGCTCACAGACGTAAGAGTGGATTCATACAAACACGCTGAAAGTCATGAAGTGTTGCTTTGGTTGTGTTTTTTTTCCTCAAACTTTATTTTTCACCAGGGAGCATCATTAAAACTGACATTTGTTGAAACTGCATTTATTTTCCTATGAACTGTCAGTTTGTTCAGGCTTTGTGAATAAAATATGAAACAAAACCCAACTTTTTTTGTAATGGAAAACAGCTCACACATCATCATGTATGAATCGTCCCTCTTTTATGATTTTTTTTTTTCTGCGATTGTCAAGCGTTCATGTCACTTTCACACGGAGAGGCTAACTACAGGGGGTTGACCTTATGGTGAAGTGGACAATAATAAGGCTTTGGTAATGAATACGATCCGGTTCTTGATCATACACGGACAAGAGATTACTAAAACACAAGAACTTGGGTAATCCCACATGCAATCAAATACCTCATCTTATTAGCATCTTTCCTCATTTGGGGAGAGAATTACCATGAGAACATAGCTAAAGGTCAAACTAGTCCCATCATCAAACATCTTAAATGTGGTGGCTCACGTACGTGTGTGTGTGTGTGTGTCTCATATTAACACAAAGTCCTCATGCACAAGCACACGCGTCAAATGAATTGCCATTCTCCAGGAGTGGGTGTAATGACTCATAGCGGAGATGGCGAAGCCGTTTGCTCGCGGAGTGAACGACTTTCTGTCTGAAGGTCAGACGCGATGGCTTTGTGACAGCGATGATGAGTCTTACTGGTTTCAGCCCAATGCGCCTGGCAGCGGAGCGACGTGACTGTTAATGGAAGTGTAATGACAACAGGATGGCGTTGCCACAGCTGACTGCCGGAGCGTCCCCGTCTGACAGCTGATCCCGTCCCAGAGCATAAGGTTAGCTGGGGCTGTGGACCTCAATATGGAAATGTCATTTGCTCTGTGCGTCCGATGCAAATCATGCTGTTTTTTTCTTTTTTTTTTTTTTTTTTTAACAATAACAAATCAAAATATCCCATTCTCATGCAGCGTTCACATTCAAGACAGTGTGCGGCAACAAAGAGAGTTGCTGATAAATTAATCATCATATAAGACGGACGACAACAGCCTTGACAAAGGAACACACACAAATGGAAGCCTCAGCTTCAGCTACAATGAAAAATATGGAGTCAGGTTTGTAAAATATTACTGCTAAAGAAGTATGAAAGAAACCACACAGGTTACAGGGATTATGATCTGTGCTTCTCTTTCTGTGGTTGAACACTTTTTCTTGCGGCGCCTAAAACACAAAGCGCAAAGTCCCCGAGGAGATAGCCGAACCACAGATTTTTACAAATTAATGTACTAAAGACATTGATTTAGGCTTTTTGTTTCTGTGCTTACGCATGAATATGGGGGTTGATTTATCTCTACAAGATGGATAATCTGGATGAGAAATAATTTAATTGTATTTTATGAACTCTTTCAGAGAGCCCGTCTGAATCTGATATTGATATTCAAATTTATCATCTAAACACATCAAGGGCATAATGGAACATTCTTCATAAGCTTCAGTGATTAATAAAGTTTTGGTTTGTTAGTGTTGGGTTTTCCAGCTACATAACTTTTATCATCCGGTTTCCATCATATAATCTCAACTCTTTCACAGAGGCAGTGAAAAATTTGTGACTGATAATAAAAGCTGCCGGGGATTGCTTTAGAAGACAGAGGGGTGGTGTGAGGACATGAAGAGATGAGTGTATATTTTACTGAAACACACATTTCTAGTATTTTTATTAACACCTTTTGTGTGTGATTTGATGTAACTAAATAACTCAGACAATACAAAATGTGCAACTCAATGGCAAAACCCTGAGCTTCACTTATCGAGGATCCACCATGACTCAGACCAAATATCTCCAGTCAGTGAAGGATACCTATACTTTTTTTTTCTGGCCAGTGTTAGGCAAGGTGTGTCTGTTTTCAGTTTTAATCTTATGTTTTGGGTTACTTTAATCTACTTTAATCTAATGAACATTTACAACGAACCTGGACAACACAGAAATCTTTTAACTGCTTCTTTTTCCAAAGTGAAGGAAGCCTGCTTATTGGAGGAGATTTTAATTGTCACTTAAATCCCATTATAGTCTCCACCGGGAAAATCGTCACTCTCGCCTCCAGCCAAAACTGTCTCAGCAGTTTGTGGAGACCGAGGATACAATGACGTGTGGAGAGCTCAACACATGGCTGAGAAAAAAACATGTGCGGCTTCTGAAGTAGGATTGATCAATTCAATTCAATTCAATTCAGCTATATTTATAAAGTGCCAATTACAACAGAGTCATTTCTTGACTCTTTTACAGCGAAAACCCAACAGATCCACATGAGCAAGCAGAAGCGACTGTGGAAAGGAAAAACTCAATTTTAACAGGATGAAATCTTTACAGAACCAGGCTCAGAGGAGGCTGCTTCCTGCTACTCCGGTTGAGGTGAGGGGAAATAAAGAGAAAGAAATAGTCCAGGCTGTCTCACTCCATCAATGGATCAGCTGTTTTGAATGAAGCCCAGTTCGAAACTGTCTGCAGCCATTGAGCCCAGATTGTCTCATTAGATCAATGGATCAGAATTTCTAAAATCTTGCTGCAGTCATTTCTGATCATGCTGCTGTGTTCATGCAGTATAAATTTAAGGAATGCTGGAGGCTCAGCCCTGCTGTCCTTAAATCTAAACCTTACTTCAAATGTGAATTTCAGGCATTTTTCACTCTGTTGATTCAGCTTTAACCTATGACCCCTTCACTGTTGGGAAACAAGTCTATTCAAGAGGTGTTATTTTATTTTATAGGTCCACCAGGAGGCGGCAACATGGTAAACGAAGAAAAACGGAGTTCAAACTGAATCAGAATGTTTGAATACATGTATTATCATAGCTTTTTAAATGACAGCGATCTGTTGGAAATTAGTTTCCATGGTCCTTTGACCGCTTTCGCCATGGAGCGATTGAATCACAAGCACAAGATTAATGTGAAACCATGGTGACTATTGGTGAACAAAGTTAGGAACCATATCTGAGTACGAGAGGAAAGAAGAAAAAGTCACAGGTATGAAAAAGTAAAGCAACATAAAGGACCGCAAAGGACAGAAAATACATTCTAATTAGTCTGCCATGAACAGTCATGAAGCCTGAGGAAATGTTTCTCGCCACATTAACAGCAGCATTTCTGTGGAGGACGAAGTCGATTCATATCTCTGTTAATCATTCATTGGTGTGTATCTCCATACCTGATACAAACAATAATGTAACAATTTGGGCTTTTTCCAATGTAATAAAGCCCATAAAATAATGACTTCTCAGCAGTGTGAAAAGATATTTGATTCAATTTTGTAATAAGATTTTGACAGTAATGTATTAAAAGTATTATAAGATTGAAGTCATTTTTAAAAAGGATTATTTCAAAATGTAATAACTGCAGCCAATTATGTAATTATTCATAAATGTGGCTGCATGTCTTTGAAATATTGCATTTTGGGGGGCAGGAATTGTGCGTTTTTAACTTTAAAAAGAGATTGCTTAGGAGTCATGCGTCATCATAAATTTTCTGAGTTGAAAAGAATCACCACCAGTATTTCTTGCTGTTTTTCCAGACTCGCCCAACTTTTTTTTTCTTCTTTAAGCTATCCAGTAAACAAGGAAGCAATAAATTCTCGAGGCAAAACATGTTGAGGGGGTCAGAGTTTTGATATAAAGTTGGTGCTGGAGTTTCCTGCCTGTCAGAGGGCAGAGCAGCCACAGCCTGCACAAAGAGAGCCGAGGCCACGGAGCTCCCTCGGCAATCATCAATCCATACAAGTTTTCGTTGCTCGGAGTGAAGGCCGCCAACAGAGATGACCTTTCCTCTCAAACCCAGACACATCTACACGCGGCAGAGGAGGGGGGATTATTCTCTGTTCTCCAGTTTTACCCACGGGACTCAACGCAACGACGGTCTCTAGCAAATAATGTCATTACTCTGTATCGAATAGCAACTTATCCAATATCGTCTTCAGGAAACTTTCAACGGAGATTAAAAAAAGCGGAAAAAAATGTAAATGCATTTATTCTTTTTATTACAACCACAGCTGGAAATGAAATCAGGAGCTTATAACAAGTATTATGTTAAATATTTCTCTATCATTTACTCCACAGTAGCAGGATGAAATTATTATTAATATATGAAAAAGCTGTTTTTTCTGTTTAGTTATAAGAACTCTGTCCTTCATGCAAACCTAATGAGCTCTCTTTCCTGAATTAAAATAGTTTTGTGATTGTCACTACTCTGTGTCACATACCTGATATTGTGAAACCTCCAGACGCCTGAGGAGCGCAACATTTCTGACCGCCATTTTCAGTGTTCCTTTGAGGTGTTTGAGCGAAATACTTAAGTACATTCGCAAGACAAATGTCATTGTGAATTACGATAAAATACCAGTGAGAAAAGCACAAGGCGCTCGGTATTTCATTTCATAGATAAGACTGTGCCCATTTCCACTTCAATGCTGGTTATTCATAGGAATCCATTAGCCTACAATTTAGAGCATCGTCACAGAGAAAAGGGACGAGTACGTGGGTGTCTGTGGAACGGCACTCATTAAAATATTTTTATCTTACCGAATGCTTCAAGTATTCAACAAAGAATAACAACAAAAAGCAGATTATTGCTCTCCTGGCCCATGTTGGGACTTTTTCCAAAGATTTTAACATTTGAAAAGTCACAATTTTTGACAGTAGACCCCCCCAACAAAATATTTCTCTCATTTGTTTCAACAATAAAACGACGACTGATTACAATAACTGCGGCAGAATAAATCTGAAAGTCACCGCTCAGCATTAAGTTCACCAATTAGATTTGCTTTTTCCCCCTGTTGATGTGTCTGGCTTTTTCCAGCTTTCTTCCTCAGACAGTTACTAACATACCTCCTATCAGCATCAGCCTAAAAAATATGCATATAAGGCTTCAATATGAAGCAGAACAGAAGATGGATGGATTATTACATGCTCTAGGTGCCACGCACAGCTTCACAGAGCTGATAATGTGCATGTTTATGCTTAATTAATATGAAGTTACAATTAATACATCACTGTGGTTTTTTTTAGTGACTTTAAAGTAAGCAGGGATGTGTGGGAGCTGGAGATGAGCCACCATATTTCTGAAGATGGAGCGCAGGAGCAGAAGCTCCTAACATGCCAACGTGAAGTACACAAAAGTAAAAGCAGAGACTCGGTGCCCAAACTTTGGTTGATAAATAAAGAAAACAGTAGGCTGGCATAACTTTTTTTTTAATCCAACATGTGTGTATGCAAAGAAGCAAGGCCAGAAAACAAGGTTTGCTGTCTTTAAACACAAGTACTTCTCAGAATTATATAATAGTTTCACAGAAAGCACAGAAGCCCACACAGTTTGGCTTTTTTTTTTCCTCTGGAGAAAACAATCTGTCAGATCTGGCAAACAAAGCAGCAGAGATTTACAGAAGAGGAAAAAAAAAGAAACTTTTAGCCACAATTAAATCAAATGCACCCAAAACTTGCTGTGAGTGTTGTTCAGAAGATTCGGCTTGATGATGATGAGCCGGATGTGATGCTGATTTGACCTGATCTGAGTATTTTTTTTTTGCAGGATTAAATAAATGAAACATGCTTTTTATGGATAGTCTTGACTGCAGGTTTGCTCACTCCCACTCCAGGGAGCCGTTTATAAGCTGCCTCTGGATGCAACGGAGGATGCAGCAGGATGAGACAAACAAGAGAATTAATCTATATCATTTGCTTTTGCTTGATCCCTTTTTTTTTTGAAAGCATTGAAGAATATGTAAGACACTGTGAGATCAGATCTTATTCAGAGAATTCTCCGTGACTTCATGGCCCATCTTGCTGGAAGAAAATGCTGAGACAATGAAGCGAAACAGCTGGGAGGAAAGTAATATGAGCAATCTGTCTTCACACCATCTGTTCCAACAGCTCTATCCAATCGCTGGAGTCTGCAGCTTTCTCCGGAGCTGGAGACTAACAATTTACACTAAGCCTGTGCCGATCGTGAGAAAAAAACTTGGTGCAGATGTAAAAAATAAATAAATAAATAAATAAATCCTCGCACCTTTGGTCTTCAGTGTACTTGCTTGGATTTCTGTGAATTTCTTAGCTCTGCACAGCACTAATGAACAGGTGGTGAGAGTCGTTCAGGGACCAGGGGAGAAATTCTGCCTCTGAGCTGTAATTTTTAATGCACATATGCGAGTCTGGATGCCTTCAAGATGTTTCATGTAATTGATTTTTATTTTTAATTTCATCTCACACCTAAATTGGTGCACTCTTCCTTCTGGCTTTTCATTCGCACACAGACACAAACCGGAAAGAGTCTTTAACTGGCTGGTTTTTTTTTTTTTTTTTTTTTTTTTTTTTTTTTTTTTAATACAGAATGAACATTTCTTCAGTGTGTACATTTGTATGGATTGAAAAAAATGTACATGTATCCACATTTTGTCTGAAGGGAGTTGAAACTGCTCTGCTTTATTGCAGACTGTATTTAATCAAAGTATGGCATATTTTAGCAGGGTTTGAAAACCCACGCAGCTGTTTGTCTGACATGTGCAGGCTGCACAACGGACACGCTTTTCACAAGTTTCACTGCGTGTGTGTGTTTGATCTCTCGATGCCCATATTCATACAGGCTTGAGCAAAGGGTTCGTGATTGCACGAATTCCCCAACAGCTTCAACAACAGCAGATGTTGTCTGCTTTACATTCTCAACAGTCCAATTAGAGCAAAGACTGATCTACTTTCACCTTCTACCTGCCTCATTGAAACCGACGATCGGCGTCCTCCACGGAGGTTTTATTCTCTGTGCTGCTTTCAAAACGAGCCACATTCAGAAAAAAAGTCCTTTCTCAATACATTCATCAATTTTTTTTTTAAACCAAAGATGAGAATAAATGGTTTGTGACAGAATTTCTCCTCATTCGTGAAGCTATTAGTCCAGCCATTTCACCGAATCATTTATTCTCACAGTCATTTGTCTCAGCAAAAAGTTACAGTAAGTGTCCTTAAATGCTGTTCCAACACAAACTTTTTGTATTAAATGTGGAGAAAGTCACCAGAAGAAGAAGGAGGAGGGGGAAGAAACAACACATTCTCACAATAGCATCCAATGAACTACAGAAAAATAATGAAAAACATTTTTATGTTAGAATTTCTGATCAATATCAAGATGGAGAAGAAATTACAAAGGAAAACATGACAAAATTACTGCCAAAACTAACATATAAAACCCTGTGCATCTGAGGGATTAATTTTCTTAAGAACAAGCTGAAAAATGGAAGTCATTCACTTCTCAGTGTTTCCCATTTTCCTAAACTAACCACTGTGTGGTGTTCACATGTCTTCACAGGCTGGTGGAAACCGATTAGCAAAAATCAAGGCTACAGATGTTAGCTGTTTTAAGAGGTATGTCATCAGTGTTGCTCTCCGCTGAAAACCTACAAGCTCTGCTCCTTTACCGCTCCATTCACCAGGATTGTCTGGCGTTGCCTAATTGTGGGACTGAGGATGTTTTAGCTCTCATCAGGGCCATTTTCCAGTCATCTGTAGAGAAATACTGAACAGGCTCAAAAAGGATCCACTAAATAATTACTCAAGCTGATACTAGATTAATTTTCAGGTGCACTTGGATTTAACAAACGCTCCAGTGATATGAAATTAAGTGTCAAATGATCTTGTAACCGTTTAACCAAAGCAGAGATTGGACAACTTTATCGACTACATGGGGAAGACAGAAGGAAACAAATCACCCACCGAGCAATCCATTTCAAAGTGTTAGTATTCAAGGGGCAACAACAACAGACAGGTTTCCTCTAGCGTTGTTGAGGGAGCCCATATTTCAGCCGTACATTGAGAAACACCATCGATTGTTGTGATAGCCCCCCGGGGACCCGATGGCCTGATAGATGGAGCAGGCCGACGCTGCTTCTCTCAGCCTTCTGCTTCCTCCCAGGCCTCCGGATCGGCCCATTCATCCTCAGCCCATCTCAGAGAGGCACATCTTTTTTTCTTTTTTTTTCCTGTCAGAAAGAGGAGATGAACGCGCCCATTGGTTTCGCTAGTGTGAAGAATTTATAGGGTCCCAGAGCTGCCTCAAGTTTTAAGCCAGTCTGAAAGGCCTGTGAGCATGGGGGTGTGTTTGGTCGACACGGATCTGCTTCGGCCCCTCGTGACCCCAGTCTGGAAATTATGAGTGAGGTGGGAGGATAAATGTCTTGGTCCTCATGCCATATCATACGATTGTAAGAAATACACTCTAGAGAATTCCCCTTTGTGAACTTGCCACAAGATACAACGCCGCGGCTCTGGAGAGGTTTACACGCTACAGTCTGAGCCCAAAGAGTTCGTTTTCTAGAGCTTCACACTGGAAAGGTGATAGTACACAGAACACTCCAATTTTATTTGTTGGTTCATCTGACTTGAAGATCATACCACTGTTTGCTCTTCTTAGAAAAGCATTAGTTCACAGTGGGGGCAGCCGAGCCCCCGGCTACTCATAAACAAACTGCACTGCAACTAACAAAGTGTTTTGGACGACAGTGCAGTCATTACAGCAAAATTAAATCTCTCTGGAAACTTGCCTCTAAGTCACTTTACATTTGAAACACATTCTGAAAACATCTGGGACATTTAGCAAGAATAAGCCAATCAAACTCTGTCATTTCAATATTTCTAGAACGTGAGAGTTCAGGTAAAAGCTACAAGTCATTTTGCCCTTTGTGCAGCCGTTCTCCACCGATTCCCCATCTTTGTTGCAAAAGACTATCAAATAAAGCAGAAGTACCATAAAAAGTGTCTCTTAATGAAAGCAGAGATTGGCTGGAGTGCCGGGCGCCCTCGGTGTGTCCCCGTTTGTGGCTACGGAGTCGAGTTGAGCCGTCAAGGAAAGCCATAATGTTGGAAAGTCATTTCTTTTTAGCGCAGCATGAGGGCAGATAGCAGCACGCCATTACCTGGCACCGGGAACACTCTGGACAGAATTCCTCAGGGCAGTCATGGGGAGATAAGGTACACACACATTACCAATCACTGTGGCACACACACACATGCACACACACTTCTGGCAGTGTCAAAGTGGAGGGATGAATTAAAGTACACTTTAGAAGGTATAGAAGATACAACAAAACCACATACTTGCTACCTCTCTAAAAAATAAAATAAAATAAAAACCCAGCATCTCAGTTTGCAGGATCAGCTACAGAATGCAATATTGAACACAACTCCACTGACAGGGAAGTAGTTTCTCTCTACTCCCCAAACTATCAATAATTTACACTTGCGTGCGAAAAGCCACATGAGAAAGGACAACACATGCATAAACAAACATGTACAACTTATCTCTACAAGGAATCTCACGGTATCTCGAATGCCAATTTCAAAATATTGAAACTTGATATAATAGTAACATTTCCACACCTGAATCTCTTCCATCCACCCATGGCTGCAGAGCAGGGGGCCCCATTAGTGTGTGATGATATTTAAAGGTGTCACGGTGATAAAGTGGAGCAGTAGGAGACATGTACTCACTTCTCAGGACTGCTAAAGGCCACAGCGATTCAGTTAATGTCAGGAAAATGAACCGGTGGCACTGTTAATGTGGCTTAAAACAACTCACAAAGTGGTAACATCCACATGAAGACTGGAGTTAGTTCACCTGAGTCGTGATAATAGAAAACAGTCAGTTAATAACATTATGTTCAGGGGAGGAGAAAATAAGAACAATGTGAAATCATCTATGAAATCATGCTGCAAACCATCCAGAAAATCAACAGGATGTATTGAAATAGGAGGAGAAAAAGTAGAATTATCCAAACTGCATGAGATTTTCTGAACATGCGTCACAAATTCCATTCAAATTCAAGGACGAAAATCCAGAGTGTAAGTGATGATATGCTGATTGATTTGCCGTTTAGTTGAGTGGTGATCAGATGTTGGACAAACGTTGCTCATAATTGTGGTTTACGACAGCGAGCACGGCCAGGAAATGATCAGTCACGCGTACAATTAATTTACAAGTTCAAGCTGCACGTCACCTGACATTAACCACTCGTCAGAATCAATGGAGGCGGATCAATGGCGGCCAAGGGATTTCTACAGATAAACAGCAGTGACAAAAACAAGCCCTCGGCAGATCGACGGCCTGATGGTATATGGAAAGGATAAGCAGGTTTTTATTCATCAGCAGTTCTTAAGGAAATGAATTGTAATAGTGTTGCATAACAGAACATGTTATTGGCAAAAACCCAAATGTGAGTAGCCATACTATATGTCAAAAGTGCATCCTTTAATTTCTCTCCTTTCCACTGATACGCTTCAAAAATATATATTTGGATTTCCAGACTCGGTCCCTGCAGCCTCACTCTGACAGAATGTGCGTTAGAATCCACTGCAGTGACTTTTATAGTAGCTCGAGTGGCGGAGCACATTATCCGCCAAAATAGAAAATATCATTGGACGGGAGAGGAACCCAAATTGATCCCCGTCGCACACGCTTGGCATCCAGCAGTCATTGTAATTGGGCGAGCACTACAGGCGCCGGGCGTGTGGGAGCGGGAGCACAGATAATGCTGATGGCATCACAGCTGTCGGACCCTAATTGGCTGCAGGGATTGTTTGTTAAACAACCTCACAAATAATTCTCACACTCTCGTCATCGATGTGAGTTCATTCGGCGTATTTACAGCCAGGCTTTTCATTAAAATATAGCTCATAGGCGGCCGGAGAAGATTTCATGGTTTTGTAAGGCTACACCGATCAGTTTACACCCTGAGTGTCGTGTGAGGCTCTAACAGGGAGCGCCAGATCTTTTTAGGGTCTAAACTGCCCTCATCACACAGTCCAGGCATCGAGAAGCAGCAGTCACAGCGCTACACACACACATATAAGACTTTTCTTACATGGAAAATCTGTATAAACTTACTGCTAACATTTGTTTTTTGGTCTATATTTGGCATCAAGGAACGTCCCTCATTAGTGTTCAGCAAAATTCTTCCTGCATATAGAAACTGTTCCTTCAGTTTCACTGTTTCCACACCAGCAGAAGATGCCAACCATGCGAAAAAAAACAAGAAAAGCCTCACAAATACTCTGATATATTCTCTGTAAATGCCATTAGATGTAAATACGACCACTGCACCTCCAAAAAAAGAATAAAGTTCACGTTGCTGATATTGTTGCTGCGCCATTTCATGGATGAAGGCCCAGAAAAAGTTCATAACTTCACTTAAAGTGAGATTTTTCTTTTTCAATCAAACTGCATATGTTCCTGACCAAATGAGGAACATCCAGGCACATCAGTTTTTAAATAGAATGTCATGTTGGTCATTTTACACATTTGAATAGTGTTCATTCAGAGTTATCCTTTAAAGTCAGAATCATACAAAAGTAGAGCTTATTGAACAAACATTGGAAAAAAAAAACATATTCCAATGAGTGTCCCTATAGGGCACCCAACATAAATTAGTTTTGTCATGTACTTTTACAAACGAAGTCCTACAATTTCAAGGTTTTGAAGCTTGATAAGTAAACAACACTTGAAATCACAAATGACCAGCTAATTTCTCTCTCTCTCTCTCTCTCTCTCTCTCGTCTCGAGTCTTGATTTTATGGCACAGAGTTTAAGATTCAATATTGTAACATATTCAGGCCATCCCTTTTCTGTATGGATTTAAAATGAATATACATTACAAAATATTATCTCTCTAAAACCAAAAACACAGACTCTGATTGGCTTCTCAGTGGTTATTTAATACCATTTATTTTGCCTAAAATAAAATTTGATAATACACAAGCGTAGTGTAAAGATCTCTGGAATGAAACTATGAAAGAAAATGTATTTTCTAAGATAGAAAATCGAAATACAACAAATAAATAACAGAGCTATTTTCACGGCTTACTGGGTATGTTGTTCTGAGAAAGTACTGCGTGACATTTTCATGAATTTCTAAAAAAAACCCAGACTTCTCCAGACACTTCTCCTGACTTCTTATTCTACGTTGTTTAAACCGTCAAGATTTTAATGCACAAAAAGAAGCATCACTGAAAGGAGAAAAGCTAAAAATATGAGTGCAATAGGAGCCAAAACCAGAGTATAAATCAGGAAATAGTTAACATTCCCAGCCTGTCCGTACAGACCCTGAATCAGAACTTTTACTGAGACTCTTTAATTAAACTTGTTTGACTGGAGGTGGACCTTTTGCTCATTAGCATAAGTTCTAAACTGTCATTTGTTGTTTATGATAAGGTGTCAAGCTCAATTTAATACACTACCGCACTGTGATCACTGGACAGCAATGCAACAATCCAATTACACAAACCAATTATTTGTTCATATTTGCAGTTCGCGACACACAAAGGGCTCAAATTAGACGTGGCTTTCACTCCTCACATCACTTCCGTCTTCATTTCTGCCTTCAGAAAGTTCACAGTGTGTGCAGGCGGTGCACACTGAAGTCAAATTGAGTTTTACAGAGTCACTTTTAAAAACCCGGCACTTTCATGAGCAATTGACTGTGATGGAAGACAATCGAATTTTCATGTTGGTTTTTTTCTTTTTCGTTTTTTTTTAGTTTCTTTGTCGAAATCTCAACCTGCCAATTGCCGCTGGCATCTCACAGAAGCAAAGAAAAGAAATAAGCTAAAGCCACTTCATCTCCATCACAGCAGACAGAGACTAAATTAAGATAAAACACACCGAAGGGGGAGCGAATGCAAAAGCGTGGCTGTCCATTTTATTCATGCCAGCGACGGGCTGCAAAACAGCCTGTCAAAAGCTTCATTGTTTGGGGTTTTGTCTCTTAACAACAGATGGGTGTACATGAGAATTTAAGGAATAATTACTCACTCTGACTGTACATTCTTATGACAATTTAACTGAATGAATAATTATTTGCTTGTCCATAGTATTTTATTTAACGCTGCAGCAGGAGAATTTGTTTCTCTCTTCTGTCGGAGAGTTAATTTACTGGAATAATTGCTGTTTTAGGCGTCAAGTTGATTGATGGTTAATTGGAAAGTGTGTCGCCACAAAATACACATGTAACGTAACTATAGATCAATAAAGTAAAACACTGACAAGATGCTGCTGTTTCAATGACCCTAATGTCTGCGTCTGGATTTGATGAGACGGAAGTGGAACATTAGGAACGCTTCCTGCTGAGTTTGTCTTGGAAAGAAAAGATCAGACCATCCGAGACAAGGTTCCCAATATATACATAGCTTCATGTGCAAAATAAACGCAGAGGAAATACTACTAGATCCATCTTAAAACAACAACCACATTTTCACCTCCTTGCAATGATGCACATTTCTCCTGCACCAGCAGCAAGAACACTATCAGTATTTGTTCTGGTGGTATTTTGCCTGGTCTGTTATGTATGCGTGTCTTTCATCTTGAACATGAAAAGCAATCTTTGACCCCGCAGGCGGTTTCCTGTGGGAAACTGTTGTCACAGCCATTGATCGACAACCCTACCAGGACTTTGACCTTACATTATGGAAATCATGCAGCAATGAAAACATGATGTGTCCCTGCCCTTTCTATTGACCTGTCGCCTCATTCATCTCTGACAGAGAGAAATTGATTATTGTTAAGTGAGATGAAGATAAATTTATCCTTATCTGGCATACTACCTTTGCTTTTACAGGATTAACAGCCATTGGAGTATGCCAGATTCTCAGAATACTTATAAACAGGAAATTAGATATTTCTTACAATCACAATTTGCCTGATAAAAAAAATAATAGAGAGTCAGTAACGCTGCGTATTTGCTTTAAAACAAAATATTATTTATGTCAATTTAATGGTGCAGCGGCAGGAAACATTTGATCAAAGACAGATAAAGCATGTAATACACATGGAGGACATCATTTTCAATATCGCTGCCATTCATCGTCTACCTCAGTACAATATCATAAAAACTCTAAATGACATTTCTACCAGTGAAGTGGCCCTCCCCGTGGCAGAAGGAGTGCCATGATGCCGTACACTGCTGTATTTCTGCATTTGCAATTCAAATGATACGTATCACCAACACAGAAAATGTGTTGGTGAAAAACTCCTCTGTGGAGTCCTCTGTTATAATAATATCAATATGAAGCACCTAAATACAGTGTGTGAATCTTCCACTCTCAAAAATCTTCAGAATAAATTCATTTTTACATAAAAAGTTCAGAAACTCATGTTTGCTAAGTTTGTTGAGTTCTTCAACATTATTTATTTGCTGGCGGAGTCACTTCCCGGCGCACTGCAGTGTGTCTTGGCATGTTATCAACACCTGTGTATGGGTGGAGTATGAATTTAAAACGAGCTGCACTACTTCTAGGCTGGAAACGGGGATTTTCAAGAGCTTCTCCCCAAAAACAAGGCTTTCTAAATTCTGAACAGCAACGCCTTCTGGCTGTGATCTTTCATTATTCAGCAAAACAACACAGTGAAAATGTAGCTATCAGTGTGTTCCATGTCTCGGCTTCTTCTGAGGTACAGTGTAAAATGTTGTATGTTAATGTTAATGTTAATGTTTGCTGAAATATCGAGCTGAATTAGACAAAACAATCACAAAGTCTCAAGGGCAATATTTTGATGTGCTGTTGGTAGTTTAGGAAGTAGTTAACCCCTTTAATCATGCAATGCAAGTCTCCACCACAAGAGGGTGTTTTGAGTCAATCAAAGTAGCAGCTGGAGAAATACTGTTGGAGAGAGACTGGTGAAAGTCAAAACAAGGTACATGGTTTCTATTTCCTCTTCGGTATATTCCCTTGACTTGAAAGGTTACCTGTTATTTCAAATACTGCTACACTTTTTTAACATCATGCTGAACTTTGCATAGCATCTGTTCTTCAAATAAGAAAATGAATAAATAACAAGAATAATCAGCAACTATTCAGCAGAGATAAACTAACATATTCATAATATTGCAGACAGATCATGTCAGACTAAAGTATCAGTAAATAACACAACAGGAGCCTTGTCATGTATGATAAATGTAATGATCTGATAATCACATCTTCAGTTCCAGGTAACTTGCTTGTTAGTAAGCACTGTCTTTATTGTGGCATGTTACTTTATTATGTGTTTTCTCTCAACTGTGGACAGAAAAACCATTTATATTTATGTCAAAAACAGACTATAATACTGTGTCAGTGCTCAGCTGTTTCTAAATACCATTTGAAGGAACGACAACAGTCTCTGTGAAGTGTATGCTCTAGAAAGTATTTTAAGTGAAATATAAACAAATCAAACATTAGTTTATGTGCAAATAGACACCGTAGCATTATAGGACACAAACCAGGCCTTACATTACATGGTACACATTTTCTGCATCCTGCCAATTTCTGCATTTGTGCAAAAAGGCCTTACTTTGAAACATTAACACATTTCTATAGTCACTAATGGTGCATTTATTGCCTGTGTCTGAATTACTCACAGACTAATAGGAGGAAAATAATCATCTGGCAGCTGTGAAGGGAAGTTTACTAAATAATACTTAAGGACTTTCAGCATATTATTACAGTTTGCATACTGAAGTCTGAAATGAGCTCAAATTGTGACTTACTGAGGCGCTCCACTGAGCATATCCATCCGACAGAATCAACCTCAGCATATACATTTCCTTCTAATTCACAGACAATTGAGAATCGGCTTTCATAATTTCTTCTCAAGGCAAAACATGTGATGCTGCCTACACAGACGCAATTTCTTCAGAAAGGTCGGAGCGCGGGGTTACCTTCAACGCATCGCCACCGGAGCAGCGTGGGGTTAAGTGTTTGAGGTCAGTGGCACTTAAGCAACGGGAGGGAGTAAAATCCTTCAGCAAGGCAACTGCCGGGTGAGCGTCTCATCAGGCACTTGGATGAAGAAGCATGAGCCCCCTCCCAGTTGTGCTTTTATTCCCACCCGCGGCAAGATTTACACCCAACCTTTAAGGAACTCTTATGTCAACTAAAATGTACTTTTTAGGATAATTTATATAAAATTAAAACCAAACAGAAACAATTCACAGCTATTAGAATTCACAGAAACATTCAGGCTTCCTTCTCCTTCTAGGTTTCATTCTGTAACCCAAAGAATGAGTTTGCTATGAGTCAGATGTGTCTGTGAGTGTGTGTGTGTGTGTGTGTGTGTGTGTGTGTGTGTGTGTGTGTGTGTGTGTGTGTGTGTGTGTGTGTGTGTGTGACATAGCAACACACACATGTAGAGCACACATGAGTAAGAGCTCCAATTATTTAAACAGCTCTCTGGAGCTACTTCCATTCCATGAGCCATAATGTAGGTATAAGTGCGTTTTCACCAGCCAGCAATTTAAGCAAATTATAGGATTATGTGAAGGATTATGAATAGCTCTTTCTGTCCCTTTCCACCTACGGGAGGTAAGATTCGGTTTGATTCCGCCTCGAAAACGGTCTACACAACACAGTTATCCAGTGTATTATGAAATCCCTCAAACATTTGCGATCGGGAGATGAAATGAGGACGCTTGGTGAGAACACAGTGGAAGCCACCTACACCTGCAGTTTTTCTGCACATTTCTCGAGATTTTGCAAATTCATCTTTGTTGCTTGGGGGGACTGAAAGGACCCATAATGATAAATGTAAAATCTGTTAATTAAAGAAAGAAAATCATCTCCCTTCAACAAGAGCAACTTCCTGCAAGTGACTCATTCCAAATCGTCCCCTTGCGCTAGCGTAACCACCGTCACCGTTTATCAAGTCAGCGCTCCCATCTAGTTAAACGTCTCATCTTCTGATTGTAGCTTACTCACACCACCATTTTTGTATTCGGCTCCCTCTGGTACAACATTTCTTCTCAACATGAAAGCAGCCCCTCTCCGAGGCGGAGACATGACTGTGACTGGGGAAGTGGCTTTGAAACGAGGCGGCGGGCTGGGCTGCGGCTCCCGATTCCCTCCGTGGCATCAGTGGCACTGACACAGATCTCATTAGGACGTCTATACAATGTTTCTCAAGCAGTGACCTGTGGTGCTCAAAGCGGGATGTAAGGGCACGGCTCCGGTGGGCAGGAGGGAAATTGACAGTCTCATTACATCCCAACATTCAGGCTTTGCTTAAAAGGAAATGGCAGGTCTAATTACTGTCAGCGCCGAGGAGGTGAGGAGCCTTGAAGCTATGCACGAGCACACCTCAGCATAAACAGCTATACCAAGGTGTTTTTTTTCCCCCTCCTACAAGCAGGAAATATAAGGTGTGAGAGTCTAATTGCATTACTTCATTTATCAAGCGAATCGTCCATTGATGTGAAGAGCTGGATGGATTCAGTCCTTATTCAGTATCGATTTTCCACGGGCCGATCCCCCAGACGAACGCCTGCAGCCGTCTGCCTTCCACAAAATCTGTCATGTTACAGGGATTTGAAGGAATTTTTCTCTCAGCTAATGGTTGAAGGAATAGAAAGATGATGAATTTGTCACAAAGGGCAAGATGAGGAGCAAAGACATAACGAGGCACTGTCTGTTGATAACGTTGTGGGAAGAAACAGTACTACAAGATGTTTGCTGTGTGTTATTTTTTTCCCCCCCCCATCAAATTCTTGGAACAATCCAAACATAGCACAGGGTTTTCCTAGAATAGTATATGAAATTAGTCTCAATAGTGAGAAAGATATTGCAATGCAATTACATTTAGGACTAAAATGTTGCTGACTCAAGTAAAAAGTGACACTTTATCGTCTAGTGGCCATATCTCATAACCTTTTCTCTTTTACATTTCTTCCAAACCAGTGAGAGTAAGTTAATAACTATGAGATGAAATGAAACATTGAAACAGGTGCTGCCTGCTTGGAAATAATAAAAATCTTTCAAACGCTTCCCTTCGTTTCCGTAACAGATCTCTTCCTTCAGGCCAGTGCATTGAAGTAAAAACTTTAAAAACTGAGGAAAACAAACTGAGAAACAAAAAAAAAGAAAACATTACACTAATGAAAATAGCACTCCTGGCTTGATGTACTTGATGTACTTGATGTATATTACATGAGAGATTTAAGGATGTTCATCTGTTGAAAGGTGCACTGAGGACCACATCTGACAGACATGCACAATAACACAATCAATTCAGCGGCTCTGTCTTCATTCATATGAAATATTGGGCATGTTTCCCAGATTATTTAAAATCCTGGGAGGAGTATGTGGCAATAGATCATTGTTTCACTCTCCGATCATTGATTTATAAATGTTTTTTTTTTGTATGTATCTCCATTTTTCTGTTTATTCAACCTAAAAGAAACTAACTGCTTTATTAGTTGTAGCCTGCAGTGACTACAGAATCCCTCTACATGACACAAACATGGTTGAACCCATTTACTATTAAGTTAAAACTGAAAAATAAAAGCTGCAGTGCTCTGATGTTACAGACCAAAATTTCCACAACAAAGGCTGACGGACCCACAGACAGCCCCTCTCCTGCTGATCAACTCTGTATTTCATGGACGAGGACCAGCTCCGAGAACCTCGTCATCATGAATAATTCATTATTTAACAGGAAGACTTGTTGTTTTCGTGTTTTGGCGCCGGCATAATGGCAACTAGTGGTATAAGCCTGAGCACTAACAAGCCAAACTACAGCTGAAGGAACACTTTAATACTCCCAGTGAACCCAGACGCTCAGCGTGCTTGGCTGAGTCAGCCTCACGCGCACCTCTGAGAGGAATAATGGGCGACTCCAACAACATTCACAAATTCCACTCAGCTGGAGGAACATCTCAAACAGCGCGCCTCCACCGGGTGGGGGTCTCTGCTAACAAACCTGTGAAAAAGACGTCAACTGTTCCCTTTCAGCTGCTTTCAGACCTGTTTGCTTCAATCCGAATGTCGTGAAACACATAGCTTTGTCACATTCACGTGAAGTTTGCATCTAAGTAACGTAACTGCAGCACTATGGTAAGAGGAATATCCTGTTGGTTATCATTTACAGTAGACTATAACCACAGTTAACTGTCAGACAAACATTGCAGATTCATTTTGTGTCGTGCAGAATGCTGACGATTTACTCAAGATTTTTCCAAGATAAAATCCATGGGTATCTAATTATCCTGCACCTCATGTGCGTGCAGCTGCTGCAATTGACAGAATGTGCTGCTAAATGTCTTGTGACTTTAAGGTGAGGCAGCCGGCTCTCATCTCCTCATAATTAAACCTGCAGTAGTCCGAACAAAGACCGGCCAATTTAAATGAAGAAGACACAAAGCTAATGAAAGCATGAAATACCTCCTATCTCAAAAAGGTTCATATATTTAGTTATTACCCTTACCCTGGAAAAGTGTTCATTAAAGACCGAACATAGAGCCAGATTCTCAGACTTACTCACGCCAGAACACAAATCAGTTTGAATACAGACAAAACCCAACCATGCACCAGGAAAACAAGCGCTCTTGTTAACTTTCTGCTTCATCTGTTGCTGCAGATATTTTGAGATGACAGGTGTCTAGAAAGTAATTTAAAGAAATAGAAAATCCCTTGCTGGAAATAAAATGTTAATTTTCTCTTTTTTCGGAGGCCGAAGAGATGAAAAACCCACCGAAGTGCGGAAAACAAAGCTCCCAGGTATGTGAAGAGATGGACATTTGATTGAAGGGTTTCTTTTTCAAACGCTTTTGTGATGCAAACCCAGGCAACGCTTTGTCTGAAACTCAATACTCCTGGTCCTGTTCCGAGAACCCCCCCCCCCAGGTCCTGCTGATCATCAGCTGCTCTTCACGTCTGTCAGCTTTCTTTACTTTGCTGCCAGACCCAAACGGCCCTGATGGGTATTGATCAGCTGCTTTCAGTGAGCTTCGTGTGTCACTCTAACCATCTGAATCACTGCACCACCTCAAACCTATTAAATATTAACACCAACTAGCAAAGGCCAATCTCATGGATCAATTATCCTCTGCGAATGAAGGGGTGAAAACTCTAAAGGGAAGACATCTTAGTTTTCAACTTCCCTTAAATTTTCCTTTTAAAGTCTAAAAGGTGTTATTTCTTTGAAAAGAGGCATTGTTGCACCGCTGTATGCTGAATTATCCCTTCATGAGTCACTTCAGAGAGAAGAATACAAGCGGCGTGTTTAATAAACCAAATCGCTGACAAATAAAGAAGAAAACGGCTCAACGCTGTCGGACGAACAGCACTGATACATCTGCCTGAGGAGAGAGAGAGAGCGAGAGAGAACATTTGCACTTTCACCTTTATGATTGACAAATTTTTGTCCTGAAACAATGAATTTGGAAAAGAACGAAAGCATGAGCAATTTGTTTTTGGGGCGGAAGCAGCAAATTAGCAGATTGACCACGGGCAGGAGTTCGCTTGAAGGCTTTCAGAGGAGAAAAGATAAAGGATTACACAGGAGGTAAATTAAGGAAATTGTGGGCTCCTCTGTGTGTGAGTGCGTGTTTGAGTGCGTACGCTTTGTTGAGGAAAGACAGCGAGTGACGGAGCTCCCTAAGTGGAAAAAACAAGAAGAAAGGAGATTGAAATACAAAAAAACAGAGATATACGAATGGAGGCCGGGTTCATTTGAGTGAGAGAGCGTCTTGGCCTAATACATCAGGCTGATAGAGCAGGAAACCTCTTCACTGATGGATGGTTTGATGTCTGCATCTTAATGGGGTATTGATAGGAGAGGCAGTGAGGCATGGATCTATAAAATCTATACTTATCTGCACTGTGTAAACACCTCGTCCATCTTCTGGTTTTGTGACGAGGCGGATGCCATATCAGGAAAATAATTCCTGTCTGTCTATCCTGACAGATTTATCTGGGTCCCGGTCTTTTATGTACTTTTCTTTGCCGAGTCTTTTGTCCTAGATGAACTATTCTCTGAGGCTTCTTCATATCCTTGCTACGTGATATGATGCTGCTGGAAAAAACAATGAGGGCTTGGATCTGCTGCAGGTTTGCATGTAGAAAAACGGTGCAGACCACACCCATGTGAGTTTGAATTTGCCTTTAATTACCATATTAAAATTATTACCTTAGTCCAATTTGGTATCCCCATAAAAGCATTCCCATACAACCATAAAGGCACAATAATGCCATGATTTTTCTGCTCTAGGCTGGTTTATATCATTTCAGAAAAGTAACTGCAAATATACCACAAGCTTGCAGACATTATTTTGAATGTTTGACTTTGCAGCAACGTCCAATATTTAGCTAAAGTCACTTTCTAATTGCAGTTGAAGTAGTTTGTCAATAGCTGATGCACATTAGCGGCTCAGATCAGCTGACTCAGCGATCGCGTTGCCACTTGGCTGATCGTATTACCATTACTGTTGAAGCACATTACAGCCATCTCTCTCCATCACCACAAATGCACCCTGGTAATGGCTTCCTCTCTGTTGAACAAGGACATTACAGGAGTATTAATTGAATTAAATCTCGAAAGACACCTTTTTTTTTCTCACCAAATGTCCAGTTGAAATTGTATTTATCCATAAGTGAAATGAAGCGTATGTGCTGAATCAAAAAGGAAGTTTGTTTATTCCCATGCATTCAATGATCGTATCATAATTCAGTCATTTTGCCGTTCTGACAGTGACTGAACTCTGACTGGACTCAGAAACTGTCTCCAACATTTCCATCAGCTGAGTGCCGCTCTGCTGCTTCCCCATCAGGATCAAAACTCTGGGGTGTCTTTCTGTGAATCTCCAGCCCTCACCTCACCTCAGGCATTGTGCGACGATGCCGCTCCAAATGATATTGACTGCCGAAACGTCAACATTTTTTTTTTTTTTCCTTTTATCGCCTCAGTAAAATTTTCTGCGCTTTCTCTCTGAAGGTCACACTGCAGAGAGGAGCAGGAAGCTGATGTCTGGTGGCTTTTAGAGATAGTGAAGCGAGAGGAGAGCGGAGGACGTGCGGGGAGCGGCTGTCTCAGGAAGCAGCGGCAAGAAAATGGAGTGACTTGAACTGTGTTCGTGTTCAGGCTTTTCATATTCACACAGAATGAGACGTGTGCAGAGCTATGAGTCTTTACCCTCTCTCACACGCTTTTACAAATCTGTGGCTCTCTTCCCTTTTGGGTCTCACTGGATATTAAAAGGATATGACTCTTTTTTTTCTTACAGATTGAAAGCCTGCTTTGTATTTCAGCTTTTGTTTTTAAGAGGGAACCAAGTTCTATATTTAAAATGTGTTCGAGGCATTCAAGAGGTAGCATTTTATAGGTAAAACAAATTATTTTCATTGAACAAAAATTGGTTTTATTTGGGTTAATATCACACTGAATTGCTTATTAGTTCATCCATTTATCAGTTGTTTCATTGAAGTTGAGGGAAGGCTTGAGTTGTTGTGAAAGGTATGTTTACATTCTGGACAGTGCACCATGACGGTAACACCGAGAGACAATCACACAAACACAGATGAGAGTCAGCCGAACAATCAGACGTTCGAAATCAAAGGAAGAACATGCAAACTCCACTCAACATTGCCAAAACACAGAATCAAACCCCAACCTTACTGTAATTAAATAACATCATGCTAATCACTGCATTCCTTAATTTAACTCATTTCAGTGAACAACTAAAGTCACATTAAAATATGCATCACAAACTTGTAAAATGTCATTATGGTGTTTAGTATGAGTGAGCAAGAGAGAAATACCCGATAAAACAAACAAGCTCATCCACCGGTGCAACATGTGGAATAACATGTGGAATAAATTTACCCATTTGCTAAAAATTGGTGTATTATACTCCAGCAACGATTCATGTGATTATAGCAAATCTTTTTAATGGTAGTATTTTTGTCCCTCACTCATGGTCATTTGTGTGGATTTTGATAAGATCACTTTTACTTTGATAGTTTGGTAAAAGGAAACGTGTGTTTGTTTGCAGATGCTGTTGTATCCTCACGTCTCAAAGGTCGTCTTTGTTATTTTAAAAATAGTTCGATTAAAGTGTCTTTGTTGTTTTTTCTGCACTGTTACATCTCTTACACTGGCAGAAGACATTAATTACATTTAACTCTGGAGGCATGTGACAGCTGAAATGGGAAGGGGTTTTTTTTTATAACAAATGGACAGCTGAGATAATCATGGATGTAGAGCCAGCAGACGGCGTGCCGAGGAGAAGAACATTTGATTTGAATGTGCTTCTTTATGTGTCTATTGTCATGTGTGAATCCAGCTAATGAAAATGTAAACTGGAAGAAGACTGAAAACATTACTATTAAACTGGATGTTTAAAGATTTTTTCTAATTTCTTTACTTTATAACATACATATCCAAAAGATGCTTACTGCTCTACGTCAATCATAATTTCACATAACAGGTAAAAACAGGGAGGACTGGTGACAGGTAAAAACTGAAACTGTCAACTTTTCTGAAGCTTTATAAGACAAAAACAAGACATCCTCATTGCTTTTGGTACATCTTGACTCTTTAGTTCTCAGGAGTCGGTGGAGAGCAGAAGACTGTAATGTCACACTCCAGTGTTTCCTGATTCACCACAAGCTATGTCCCTTTTATTCAGTCCATGTCACGAAAATCCTCTCATCTGTTTTTCTTTTCATCTCAAGGTTGAACTTTATTAGTTTTCAGGTCAGGTTGGACTTGAACTCTGGTAAAAATAAATATTAGGAGACATTGAGGAATTTAAGTTACTTTAAGTTAGACTTTCTATATACTTTCTTTATTCCAGGTATGAATGTGCCATTTCCATCAGTTTTGGTCTTTTGTATCGTACTCAATGCCTTTAGTGAGAACCTCCTCAACCTTGACTTACCTGGATGTTGGCTGTATTTTTACTTGATTTGATTTTATTAAGTATTATGCATATGTACAGTTTCCATTAGAGGCAGCATCATCTGTCTACAATGCCAGCCCAGCGGGTGTCACCAGGAGAGTATTTGGCAGAATTAGAACTAGAGGGAGGGTGGGGGTTAAATTTACCGATCCATCAGCCCCAACCATCCATCCACAAGTTCAGAACTCATCGGTCTGTAAGCTATTGACAAACTGTTTAAACACACATGGATATCAGCCGTCTGTCCTCCAGACTGGTCAAGCTTGAAATGAGTTTGTAGAGTTTAAACCTCAATAAGTCACCATGAGGTGAGCGGCTTGAGTTCTGCTTGGCTCTGCTCCAAGTGGAGTTGAAACACAGTTTGGCCCATTTGTGACTTTGCTGAAAGTGAGAGAGCGCAGGCCAGTGGCCATAAAACACGGTGGGATATATAAAATGAGTTTGAGTTAAATATGGGAGAGTTAATTGCTATAACATCAGTTTATGCTGCTAGATTAATTCACAATATGCAACATTATGTACAATGTATAGTCTCACATTTCAATATGTGCTTGTTGGGGATGAAGCAACAATGCAAGCAAAATCATCCGAATACTCCCATTTTCATGTCACTCGGGGTATTCTGATCGCCATTCAAACTGAAACAACAATGTAATTACATGAGCATGCAGTTTAGCATGTTTCATACAGGATCATAATAAATCAGTCCTCGTATGTCTCTGCCAACCAGGTGACATTAATGACCGTCCTGACTCGCAGAATGTACATATAACTATATTATGAAAGCAACATGCCATGTTTTATCATTTTTTCCAATTTGAAACAGGCAGATTGACATAAATATGTCTGTAGAATTGAGTTAAATGCAAATTATAGCTAGAGTGGCTACATTTAAAAATGACAAGGGGTGGACTGGAGCTTAGATTTATTATTGTCTGCACTGCGTGTGTGGACTGCCGACGTGGAATAAAGCATCACACCTGCTTCTCTGGTCTGTGCACAAGAGAGATTTATATAGACTGAACATGAGGAAGACTTTCTGCAGTATTGCGTTCCTGACATTAGACTGTCATCTTGCGCATATTCAATAACATTTAGGTGTCAGCATGCAGGTAAGAGACATGAAGCTCATTCTCCACAAACAAAACCAGAAACAAGACAACAAAAAGTCCAAGGGGGAGAATTAAGAAAAAATATGAAAAAATAGAACAAAGTAACGACCAAAAAACGTGGAACTTGAAAAGCACGTAGACTCACACAACAGATACTGGCACAGGCGAACCGGTACAAGGACAGAAAAACTACCACAGATACTGTGACAGCTAACACAGACAGAGCAGAGGTGGATAAATACACTGCAAAAACAGAGACACTTGATCTGTCAACTCAAGTACAGAACTCCTGGCAGGAGATTAAAATAATCAATGACAACAAACTTGGCCTGCTCACATCTCTGCATTCACCACCCTCACTTCAGACTTCAGACCAAAAACATGTGAAAAAAATCACAGAGCAGAAAACAGGCCACAGAGAAACATTTTTTTCTCAGTGTTGAATTAGAGAGAACAAATGTCTCCGTCCTCTGAAGTGTGTCCAGAGTTTAACAGATAAACAAGGACGGACTCAGACTTTTATATGTAGAAAGGTAAACGAGACACAGGTGTGACATGAGAGGTGGGGTTAATCAAAAGAAAGGAGGACACAAAACAATCCACACACACACACACACACACACACACACACACAGGAAGGGGATGAGGAGACCCAGGTGCGACATGAGGAGATCAGACAAATACTGAACGGAAATGTTCTGAGACCAGGAGAAGTCAAGTTCACAGGAACATGGCAGGACGCCGCTGCTCAAAATAAAACGGGAAACAAGAGTTAATCGACACGAAATGAGATGAAGAAAACAAAAACGTGGGAAATAATTCAACAGTGTGGTCTATTGGCACCACCTATGACTGGTCTGAGGATTTGGGGCTTTGGAAAAGCATAATCAAAAGAAAAATATTGTGTTTTAACTTTCAGTGAGCAGAGAGCGCTCATTCATCGAGGGATTCTAACTCGATGTTTTCAGAGGCCAAATGCATGTTTGTTTGATTACAACGGGACAGGACAGCAGGGAGAGGGCAGGTTATCAGTCGGGTGAAAATTGGACTCAAAGGCTCCTTTTTAACTTTCACACAGTGTAAGGTTATTCAGCCGGCTGGACAGGATTGTCAGTGTTTGTTTGGCCCACATGCCGCATGTTTGACAACCTTTATTGAAAAGTGTAGAATAAACTACTGCAGTGATGCTTCAGGGGTAGGGGGATATTGACTGTGTGTACAGTATGATACAATCTCTGCATTCCTTAAAAAAGGAGCTCTTTGGACTTATAAAATAAAAGGGCAAGCGTACATAAAGGTATTTGAGAAATAAATAAAATAAAAATCTGCTGCATTTTAAAACCACCTCTAAATGTAAAACAACCAATTATTATGAGGAGCATGGTATTAGCCGTCCCAAAATTGTTGTGCTAAAAATATCTTAAAAAGGCTCATTATCGGTGCATTTCATCTGCTGCCTCTACAATATCTATTTCAAGGATACAGTAGAAAGAAAGGAATCAAATCGCATCAAAGAATACGAACGCCCAAAATACAAAGTCTAAAAATAGCAAGTCCATGTGAGCTGGTAAGATCAGTTCATCGGCAGTAAAAATTTCCCGATACGATATTCAACATGAATCCGAATATGACCACGTTTGATCTCTTCATCTGCTTTTACTTGAGTTGAAAAAGAGAAGCAGATAGAGAAGGCGGCCAGAGACAATCCAAGCAGCACTGCTTCCCAAAATGACTCTTCCCGCTGCGAGAACTGTACTTCTGTCATTTCAGTAAACAAATAGGACCTCTGTGTCGCGCTGAGTGTTTTTTCTCCCGTTACCAATGTTTCTCAAAATCTCCAACGCATCCTTTTGCTTCCAGTCACACACTGAGCACGGCTGCTTTGGCTGGCTTCCTTATATCAGTCACTTGAGTCTCACAATCAATATGTTTTATTTTTTTATATTCATATATCAATACAGTATCAATGAAAATGAAGTGGTGAAAATGTATGTTTTTGCCTGCACATCAACAAACTGTGCAGAACAGGCAGTCTTTCAGAAAAGTGGGTAGAAATAAAGCGGGAAAGAGCATCAAAGACGGAATGCAAACACGACCTCGTCCAGTCTGGAAGTATGGAGAGAGGAGCCGAGCAGCTGAGCATTGATTGGAGGCGGCAGAATGAGAGACGGAGCAGAATGAGAGGAGACGCTAATGGAAAAACGATGTGTGGTCTTACTTCCGTATCATCCATCAGTTAAGTGTGGGTTGTCTTTTGTCTTTGGTGTGCGTATGTGTGTGTGTGTGTGTGAGAGTGTGTGTCCACCCAAGTCCTCTAATGGACTTGGGGCTACACGGGGAGCGTGCCTGACAAAAGTTCACATTCATTAATCATAACCTGCCACTTGGCAGCGCAACCTCTACTACCTCTACTCCTGCCTTCTCCCGGCTCCTTCACACACTCCAGTAAATCACCATCATACATATATATCACACACAATAGCAGCCCATATGGCATCAGCTTCAAGCTGTATTTGTCAGTGGTATCATGTTTTATTGTTACAGTTTACTTACAGTAAATATTGATGCCAAATATTCCTCAGTGACCTTGTATATTCACAAGATGCAGACTGGATAATAAAAAGAAGCTTTTGATCTATATTCCAGAAATAACTGTGAATAATACTATGTTGAATTGTAATTTCTATAATTGGTCCCCAAACAGAGCGGTAGAAGAGGCAATTTGTGTTCCTGCAAATGAGGCAGTAATTGTACTGTGTAGTAGTGTACAGCCTACTGCGTCTGGATCATTGCTGCTACAAAAAAATCATTTCATTATGATTAATCTGCCAATTATATTCTGGATATGTTGTAGTTTTGCCCTTAAAATGTCAACAACTGTTACCAATAAATGCCAAGTCAGCAAATTAAACCCCAGAGTATTCGCTTTATCACCATGAAGGACCACAGAAACCCTTCGGTCAGATGGGTGGGCTGACAGCTCAAAGTTGCTTGTTTGATTTGTTCACATGTTTGGAATAAAGCGTCAACCAGTTCAGCTCTGTGAAACTGAACCTGAAGCCCAAGTCACTCTGTATGGAGGTCAGGTGAATCTCGTGGTCGCCATCGCCATCGGTGTGTGACTCCGTCCGTGAAATGCGACTGTAAACACTGTAAAGCACTTTCCGACTGCTGGAGAGCTGGGATGCATTATTTAGGCAAAGTCCATTTACCATATTCAAAATGTCAGGTTGAGACAGTTTGGAATTGAACTTAATAAATGAATAAATGCTGCATGATTTTCTATTTCCCAAATAACTGCTTACCACTGGAAGATCTGGGACACGTTTGCATTTAGCATAGGGATATGGCATAAATCCACATTTTCCCCTAATCGCAATGAATTTCAACAGTGATAAATCTTTGAGAAAGATGCATTACACTGTGTTCGCAACGCAACTGGCTTCACTCACTTACCATACTTTGTGCAATGCAGCAAAATTTACCCATCACCACAACTATGGAATCGGTACAGTGATCCTTCTGCATTCTCCTCACAAGGCAAAAATGCTATTACACTGAGAAAAATTCTCATTTAAAAGTCTGGTTGTGGAATCAGAAACACAGAGCACATGTGAAAATTGCTTCAGATGTGCGCGACAAAAAGGACCTCATTTAAAATGTATTTCCCACTTGAGCAGTTCCGTTGTGTTGTGTTGGTGACGGCTGTCATGCTGCGTGTTGAAGGACAGTTCAACACACGGATAGCACGACACAGGAAATGAAAACACCAGCCTTGGAACTGAAGACAGCCCACGCCACACATCGAGTCATAGCTTCCCTGATGGGAGTGTCCAAGGTAAAAACCAGAAAAAAAACACTATACGACAACGTAGAACCCAAAAAAACAGGTATATAAGAACTGCGATAATTTAAAAAAAAAAAAAAAAAAAAAAAAAAAAAAACTGTGAAAACAGAAAAAACACTTGAGAAACCTCAGATCAGCAACAGCATTACTCCTTCGCTTGAATTCATTGTTGGGTGTTTTTAAATAGTTTAAAGACTTTTTTAAATTCAGATCCCTTTACGAGAATTGCTAGTTGTAACTTACATCAAGTGCATCACAGAAACAAAATTGTTGGTCCGGAAGTGGTTTCAAACCTGTAACACACTGTTCAACTCCTAAATGTAAAAATTAATTTACATAAATAATGATATCCGTGGACTTGAAGTTTTAAGACCTGATCGACTAAAGGTTTGCACACATTAAACTTGGAACAAACTTGAGAAAAGACATCTGATCTAATGAGATATATAAAAAATTTAATTTTAGCACATTCACAATCATGAATATGGGATATCGAGCATGATCTCGTTCCAAACACTGGGGGGATTTCAGGCTACTAGATTCACAGAAATTGCACAATCTGATTTAAAACAGCTGTTTTCAATAAGATTTGCAAAATGTCTCAGCCTTTCTTTATGGTCAGAAGCATTTCTTCAGCTGGCTCCCCATGACTTTTCTTTGGATCTTTATCATAGGTTATATTCTGCGTTTTACACCTTCTCCGATCTTGTTATGTTTTCTGAACCTGTTTACTTGTTCTTTCTTCCAAATCGTTGACTTCACAGTTAATCATCTCCCACCTTTCCACCAACATGTCCAACTTAATCGAATCACATTTTATTTTGTGATTTTGATCAATTAATCATCTAATATATCTAAATGTTGGACTTAAAAAAACACAGGACGGATCCTGTTTATAGCAGTTTAATCGTGTGTAAACTGAACAAAACCATCATTTAAATACATCGGTTTGTCTGATGTCTGCAACCATTGAAATTGTGAGGACAGCACAGTAATAGAATTTAATTCTTTAAAAAAATATCCACAAAAAACAGAACAACGAATGTGCTCCAGGAGGTTCCTAAAAAGGTTTACTTTCTTCCACAGTCAATGTGCAAACTTTGGGTCTTCGTAATAATGCTTAAGAACAAATGACTGTGCAGATATTTTATTGATGGACCTGCATGTGACGCCTTTATTATTTATCTGAAACACATTTAATATTTTGGTACCTCTGTAGCCGGGACCATCCCGCCGCAGCTGGAGGACGATAAGAGAAACTGCTGTGAATAGATTAGGCCGCTTCATTATTTTGCCTCTGTCTGCTTGGTTGGCTGCAACGAATCAACAAAAACAGGTGTCGCCACACTGAGTTGAAGCGGCGCTGCGGTGCATTAACACAATAATGGCAGCAGGTGTATTAATTCACCCTTCATCCAAAATATTAACACATTTCTGAATATGTTTCACCTCCACTTTGTACAACTCTGCTGTTTCTCTTTCTCACACTCCCTCTCTCCCATTATTGAGCCTGAATGTGGGGAGGATGTGCGCACAGGTTCGGGCTCAAATGTTTTTTTTTTGTGTAGTTGTGGAGCTTTGATGTGCGTCCTTTGTGATTTCTGCCAAAATCTGATGAGGAGAGGTCACACTGCGACTCCCTGCAGCCCGGAAAACGTGCGCATCATTGTCACCCAGACAAAACAATATGTTAATCCCTATTACTCTATGAATATGTGTGAGATTGATTAGGGATTAAACAATTTGCTCTCAGGAAACGGCCACTGTGTGAGCAACAAAAGAATTATGAGGCTACAAATCCCAGGCAAACAAGAAGCTGCTCACCTACTGGGTGCGTTATTTACTGTGGGAAACCATCTGCATCATAAAAATCATTTACACACAAAGCGCGCAGACACACACACTCAGTTTCATCTCACGAACACGTTATCATTGAAAATATCTCTAATTCTTGCCATATACGTTTTATTTTAACAGTTTTAAATTACTAATATGCTGCTTTTCACCACTTGCTATAATCAAGTGCATTTGTGAGATTTGTGTTTTTAATCTTTAGCTGCAAATCAAAACGCTTTTACAACATTAATAAGCTGTGAAAGTCTAAATAGAGCATCGGCATAAGAGTTGAGATGACATTTTTCAGTGAAATGTTCTTTGATGTCACTTCAAAAGTGGTTCAAGCCGCTTTGATGCAAGTGTGTACTGTAAAAACATTGTGCCGAAGGCTTTACACACATAAGACTTGGAAATACATTTTTCAGCATTACAGTGAGGAATGCGCGGATCGTTTATGCAAAACACCCGCGAACACATGACTGAAGTCGCATGCGTGCAGAAAATTTGCTGCTTTTTACAGAAGCAACTATGATTTGCACGGCATTGTGAGCTTGTTATGCAACAGACAGCGGTAAATTAATGTTGCAGCCAGCTGAGGTGTAAAAGCTTTCACATATTTTATATACCGTGTGTACTCCGGAGTTCACAGCCGCTCTGAAAGGTCACCAGATAAATCTGAGCTGTGAAATTATTCATAGAGATGGAAAAAAAAAATGCAATGTTTCATTGATATTCGTTTGAGAGCTGTTTTACTATTCAGGCTATTGGAAGGCACGGAGCGATATCAAAGACTTAGCTGTCCGACAACGTCATAAGAAAATAATTCACAACACTGCAAGTAATATTCAATCGAGCATTTCCTGCATACATCCTCTCATCTAGGAGTTTTGGAAATTAGATGTATGCATGCTGTATTTCCTGGAACATTATCTTTTATAACCAAATAAAATGGAACACAGTTGGCCCGCAGGCCACAGTTTGGACACCACTGGTCTACTGGTTTGATGCCACTTTGGCCGTCCATGCTCAAACTGCATGCGTGGCACATCATCTCCAAGTGGTTGTGTTTGGCTGACAGGAAAATGTTTATGTTTTGAACTTTAAGGCATTTTACAAGCAGATCTTGTAAAAATGGTCTTGGACTCGGTCTCTGCCCCTCAAAATCTTGGTCTTGGGTTCGCTGGTTTTGACTAAAACGCTGCCAAACGCTTACATGGAAATGGGTTATGTATCACTCCAGTGGAATAATAAGATGCTTCTTCGTTATGTACCTCTAAAAGACACACAAAAAAAACAAACAATTGCAGCCACTTCACATTGGTAAGAACCAGTATAAATTTAAAGTACAAGCAGAGAAGTGAAGCCAAGTGGGTCCCTCTGACACCTGCCGTCCGACACAACCAGAGCATGACAAATACACTGATGCCTCGATAGACTCGCAAACCCAACTGGCTCTCCGCTGTCAGACGAGAGTAAACAAGTGAGTGGGTTTACAAGGAATCCAGAAACGGGTTCAGATCAGACTCGCTCAAGTGCATCTGCTTGTAAACTTGTCTGCGTTTACTTTCCTGGCTCTGGTGCTTTGATGTTTGAATATTAACTGACATATCGCAGTTTTCTGCGGCTCCTTTTTTTATTATTTATCACTGAAGCCAACATCAAATTAAAACATGCCTTTTTAGTTTTTGTTTGTTTGCTCCTTAATCTTCTAAACCAATGACAAACACACTCACTCATCCATATGAGTTAAATAAAAAAAAAGTTCAATTCATTCCATTCTCAAATATTAACTCCCGATGCTAGAATTTGCAGAGAACCGAATTAGTGCGACAGTGAGTGTGCACGGAGGAGGATTAGTTCGGATTAGAAGCGAGTGACACAGGAACTCAGCGGGGACTCAGGATGTCATTATTTCTGCAGGCCCGGGGACCGCCGCCTCCAGGGAAGATGCCAGATCCAGGTTTTAAAGCAAACGGGCCTAAACCACAGTGAGTGACCAACAACAACAGTGTCAAGGGTTGATTATTCGATTGTTTTCAAATTTCTTTCACGGGTGACATCAAAACGAAAAGGAACATTGCTAGCAAGCTGGCTGCAGGGTTGATTTGAACATTTCTGATCCCACCAGCAAGACAGGAAGACTGTGCCGCTTAAGAATACTTTGGATTCTTTTTACTGCATAATCAAGACAGATTGTTTCCTTTGTGGTTTGACAAGAGCGGTTCAATTTCCCCCAAGATTAGGTTAGCCTTTTATTTTCATTTTTGAAGAGAAATTAAGCCACACTGCATCAATGGATCGGATGACTTTGTGTAATGTGAGTTGTGTCACTCATAATGACCGACTGATAGAGGGATTATTACCGGACCATTAAACTTCTTGTCTGCTCAGAGGCAACATTTCAGCATCCTTCCTCCCTTCGCTTCGGTTTTATAGGCCACCGGTGTGCAGTTTTCTTTCAGTCTCATCAGCCGTCCTCCGGTCATGGTTGAAAATCTGCACATGCTATCAGACTAGACAAAGTTAGCAACAAGGTGGTTTGAGAGAGAACGAGGAACTTTCTTCTAAAATAATTAAACAAAAAGCACATTGGAAACACTGGAAACCGGTTTTCGATTCCCATCCGGAGGCACCATCCAGTTGTTTCAAAGATATTTGGATATGATCAAGACAACATGGTTAAGTTCAGACCGAACCTTGGACTTTCAGTGACTGTGAACATGAGGATATTGTGGGTCTGAGTAATTTAAAGCAAGCGCTCTTCTCTGCTGAAAAATCTGTGTAACTTAAGTTCCACAAGACAACATCTACGAAAGTGACAAAGATCAAACCTTGAAGTAAATGGAGAAATGGCCACGCCGGTTATCAGCTGAAAATTCAAAACCGAGAATGCAATTTTCACAAGCTCACGAGGTTCGACAGTGGAACAGTGGAACGAACATCACTGGTCTGATAAGCCTCATTAGGTCCTGAGAATCTGACTCTGATGTAAACAACCTGCAGTCGTGTCCCATCAGACTGCAGATGCCATAATGATACGAAGGCTATTTTCTTTGCACAGTTTGAATACCAACATCACATCCTCCCGAGATATTGTTGTTGACCATGTTTTTCCGTTTTGGACTACAGTAATGTGTTGATGGCTGCTTTCTCCTGGATAATGTGGCTTGTCTTAAAGCCTGAACCATCTGAAGCTGCCTTCATGAAAATCTGTTCAACACAGCCTCTAAAGTCACCAGCACAGCACCTTTGGGATATGGAAGAAGATGAGATTAATTTTAGAAATGAGCTGTGCAGCTGACAAATAAAGTTATTATCAAGTGGAATCTTTGAAAAATGACTAACATCTGCTAGAAACCTTCCTATTCTCTATTGCATTATTCTCTGTTCCACTCTGTGAGAGGACTGAAAGCAAACTCATCCAGCGTCAGGGTCAGTGACCTCTGACCCAGAGCAGTAGATTTCTCTCTTTGGCTCCACAGATGAGAGGCAGACCCAAAAACATCAATAAGATGATATTATTTCATATTCCTGGTAAAACCAAGAGGAACAGAGAGAGGCCTCAATTGTGAGTGTAACATCCATGAATAAATATCGCAAAAAATGATCTTATAATATTCTAATAATGGATCTGATAGGAAGCTTTTCAAATAATTCGTAAGATATCAAAAGTCTACAATATTTCTTCCATTTCTCAGATCAAAATGAGGTCCAACATGCCAAAAGTATAAAGTACATCTTTGTTCATTTGGTAGAGATCCTGTATAAAACCGCAGCGAGGAGTCACACAAAAGCTTATGAACAAAAAAAAAAAAAAAAAAAAAAAGTGATAAGTAATCATTTTGTCATCTTAAAATCTGCAATTTAAACTGCCCCAATTAGCGTGTCCTGATCACCTTCATTTGATTAGCCTGCTGTTCTCTGCCTGCTCTGTTTTGATGAATGCTCCTCAGCTACCTGCAGGCGGCTGCACTGTGATTAGATACACTTAGTCATTTGCTAAGTGACACGTTGCACACAATCCTGGATCCAGGCATTCGTGAACTGTCTCACACACACACACACACACACACACACAAATTATCATGCACTCCTGCAAAGGGACTGAAAACAACATACACAAATCTAGAAGTCTCTCCATGCAGCCGTCACATGATCTCCCAATCAGCCCGGGATACTATTTAATATGCTATTCAAGATTAGCACGTTTAACATGATACCGTCTTATTCATGTTTGTTTTGCAAAAAAGGACTTTTATTTATTTTCATTTAGACTGTTTGCACTCAACCCTCCGTGGGAACGCTTTGCCCAGCATCATGGGGAAAGCACGTTTACGTGCTGCAGGCAATAAAACAAGATCTCTAGTAAATCAGTGTTCAGAACTGTCATTTTATACATAATAAAGTGTTTCTATGTGAGCAATGTAAATATCTTGATAAAGGGTATCTGCCGGGATATCAGATGTTCAGCAGATAGATATGCAGATGTTCAGTGAGAGGTAATTCATGTTCTTGCTCTGCAATGAATATTTTCTGCCACGTGAAATTGCCTAATAAATATGCAGCGGATTGCAGTCTGTGGGCATGACCAGCATTTTACGATTCCTAAAGGGGCTCCAAAGCTCAAAGGCATAAAATAAGTCATCACCTTGTGCAGCCTGTGTTTCATATTAACAGTAAAGTACATGGACATTAAATAAATTCCTAACAGTGGTATTAAATCACACTGAGTTGTTTTCAGAGATGCATAATAAACCACGCTAACAAAAGGTCCTCCTAAACTATGACGGTTGTTCACAGAGGAGAGAGAAAGTCATCTAAGTCTTTAAAAAATGACCCCCCCCCCCCCACACACACTTCCGATTGAAAGGCAGATAGAAAGGTCTGCCGCAAGCAGCATAAAACACTGCACTAATTACGTAAAGATGAAGTGATGTTCCAATATCAAATTAAATAGGAAAGTCTCGGCTGCCTGGCTATTTAAGACATGTTTACAGGCTCCAAACAAAAAATACAGCACCGATCGACAAACGGCACAATCCTTGAAGCATCATTTCGTCAACCCACTTTGGTTGAAAACAACATCAAATGAAAACAAAGATGATGATTTTTGAGGGGAAGAATAAAATGTAGTTCTAATTTTCTGGTATTTGTTATTTCAGACACACACAGTGATGTTATGAATGAGCATGGTGCACCACATGTTCTCACATTGGCATTTAAAATTGTATTTTTATTTTCTGGCTTGTGACCTTAAACATTCACTAAGATGTACGTAATTCCCCGCATGACTCAAGTCTTCTTTTCTTCGGGCTCATCGTCGCTTGTGAGACCGCGGCACTGTCAGGGCTGCGGGGATGGCGGTGCTCAGGAAAAGGCCGTCTGAGGTCAGTGAAATGTCCGTCCCTGGAAGAAAGGCCTCCGGAACAGGCAGGTGGTGCAATCTCCCAAACCAATGGCCACATCAGTGCAATCACTGGAGATGTTGTGGCCTCTGGCTCCGTTCCACATGAGGAGAGTGAACTCAGTCAAGGGGCACGGAAGAGCAAAGCCACGAGAGCGAGAGTTCAGTCTGAGGTCCACAAAGTCACCTAAATAATATGCAAATATGTGATAATGTTTGCATTTAATCAAAATACATTAGCTGTCTCTGGACCTGTGATCTTGCTTCGGTTTCGGAATATACAGTTAATGACCTTTCCTGTGACCTTGTCATGAGGATAACTGAATAAATTGAAAATACAAGTGATTGATTGGTGTCTGCCTCTCCTATATGTATATTGAAAAAATTCCTCCCTATGAAGATACATTAGCATTATACTGGACACTCTTACACTTGTTTTTAAGTCATGGTTTTCAAAGCAATACTTGGTGTCATTTGTATCAAAATGAAATCAAAATATACAGCATCCCTTGATTACGGCTGAAGACAAGCGGGTCTGTCAACTTTTGAACATCTGCTGTAAAGTTGGCATCCAACAACTAACTTTCTGTCACTTTAAATCTTCGAGCTTTCTTCAAAGACTCATCTCCTGCAGCTCGGAGATGTATGGAGAAACTGAACAGACATTCAGTTCAACAGTCCCTTTTGTCAGACCGGGAACTGAAGAGATGCTTTAAAAAGAGAGAGAGAGTGAGAGAGAGACACCTCCGGCTGCTCAAACACACACACACACACACACACACACACACACACACACACACACACACACACACACACACACACTTAAAGTGCAGCAAACAAAAAAGCACTGCATCCTATTTTCCACTTTCCTCCCTTATCACACACGCATGCACACCGACCCAAATGGTGTTTGTGAGCAGATGCTGGCTGACAGGTTTGAATTCAGGCTGGTGAAAAGGTGAGTCAACATCCTCCACTGTTGTCAACAGTACTGAGTCTCCTCACCTTAATCATACCTCCCAGTGCCCGTGTGTGTGTGTGTGTGTGTGTGTGTGTGTGTGTCCATGCCTACATCTGAACTCGAAAATCCATCATACGGCTTAAACAATACAATTGAAGCTTATATTATTATTATTCATGTCATCTAATGAAGAAATGTCCATGTATAAAAACTGCTGCATGTTAAAGGTGCTGTAGGCAGGATTTTGCTAGTCAATGCTAATTTTTATGTGTTTTCTTTGGATTAAATGTTAGAGTATCCATTGATAATCCTTTAGGAGTGTAGCATAATTGCACTACCGCGAGGGCACAGCGTTTCCATCTGTCTCTGTTCTGAGCTGAAAAGGAATCTCGACAGCTCCAGGTATCTTTGACCAATCAGAAGAGCCCCTGAGGCTCTAACCGTGATTGGTCGAGGGGCGTTCCTCACACGTTCTTGTGGGAGGGGCTAAACTTGCGTAAGGGCGTGATGTCAGAGAAAACAGGACAGGATTGGCTGTGCTGGGTTTCAAATCGCCATCTTGCTTAGGTAAACCTAAGCAAGATGGCGGAGTTGCCGAATCCTGCCTACAGCACCTTTAATAGAGTGCACACATCGTCACTTGATTCGTCAATTTCATACTGCAAAGTACAAAAAAAAAAGCTGTTTCCCTTAATCAGTCACACAAAATAAACACTTGAATTGAACAGAAATGAATTACAGTCAAATGGAATTTGATTGAAAGGATTATTATAGTTTCAAGAGCAAAAAAATGCAACTAAGCGATGGATGGAGGACAGAATATATAGCCAACAACAAAAAAAAAAGAGCAGCGGCCTCCTCTCATCTCAATTATACCCTTCAAGCCCTGACCGGTATCGGCTCTCAAGCTCTGCTTTCATTTAACTCTCCAGCCACTGAAACCGACCCTCTTCTCGGGTAGAGAATCAGACAGGAAAACCAGATGAGAAATACAACCTTGTCAAAACTCCATTAATTTCAAGTGGTTCGGTGCATTGAGCTGCGTAAACAATGAATCAGGAGCACAGTTTGCGTTTCTCTCTCCACATGAGCTTGTAGTTGAGTGATGACTAATTCGGGAAAGAAAAAAAAGGTAATACGGCCTTGTATATATACATATACATCGTTCTGTAACAAAGCCATCATTCTTGTCACAGCATATACTGTAAATCAGAAGTGCAGCACACAGCATAACTTACATGAACAAAACCTCTTGGGTTCCACGATCAGAGGATATATTGTAGCTGTGTGATCGCATTATTTTTCATCTTCCTCGGACCAGTTTCAGGTACAATTTACAGGCTGTGAATGTTTGGAAGAATAAAGCTATATCTATTTCTTTTCCAGGAATATTTTTTTTCCTTATTGATGCAAAAACATGAAGTAAATCAGTTATTCTCAACAAACTGTATATCTTAGTGACTGTTCTTTTTTTTTTTTTTTAACAAACAGTGAAGTGATGCATCAGATCTCGGCTGTTGTTTTCTCCTCAAGCAACCTCCAGTAGGTGTTTGTGTTTATTTGTGTTGTATCTGTGTGAGACATACAGAGGGGTGGTGCTGAGTGCATCACGGCCTTCGAATTAACCCTTTAACGCACAAACCTGTACAACGGGGGCTACTGCTGCCGTGAAAGTTGTTCAAATCATCACGCTGAGAAATGTAACATTTACTGTTTTGCTCAAGGACACTTGGAAAATGCAGGATTTCATGCAGCAGAAGATGGAGGAATGGTTAAACCCACAGTCAGACTTCTTCCTCCTTTGTTTACATCTCCTGATACTGCGCGCCTTTCGATTTCGCTGCGCTTTCCTACACCGCCTCACCTTTTGTCTTTTCTATATTCCCCTCGCTCGCTCTCTCGCTCCGTCTCTCTTTAGTTTTTATTCCTCACCCCCACTTCCAACCTGCGTCAGGAACTCATTTATCAAAGCTGACACAGACTGTTGGTGTCTTGTAATTTGTGCTCCTGCTTCTTGCAGCAAATATAGATTTTCAAAGCCAGATAGACTACAGATATTGTTCCCCGGCTCCATTTATTGTATTTTGTTGCTGTTGTCAAAAATTTCAAATCATCCTGTTGGACTCGTAGACATGCCTATAAAAGATTAAAAACATGTTTGTTTGTTTGTTTGTTTGTTTTTCTTTTTATTATTCTGTAGCAACTCAGCAAAAACAAACAAACAAAAAAGAGAAATATATATATATATATATATATATATATATATATATATATATATATATATATATATATATATACATATATATATTCCCTTTGTCTAAGTTATGATAGAAGTTCTTCAAAATTGAGGCGAAATCAATGAAACTAGCCTCTAAAAACGTCTCAGCAGAGTATGTGCTGTGAGTTTTAGAGAGTTTTTATAGTCCGAGTGTTTGAGCTTCAATGGAGTCTCAACATTTAAACACTTAAAAGTATCCTTAATAGCAAATCTAGCACTGTGAAAATATAAAGCGTGTGTGTGTGTGTGTGTGTGTGTGTGTGTGTGTGTGTGTGTGTGCCTGTGTGTGTACACCCAGAGTGAATAACGCCACGTCGGCGCAGGGCTACAGCAGCTTGGCCTCAAGAGTGAGGAATATTTTTAGGTCAACAGTCAGTCTGCAGGGTCTCCAAAGGTACAAGACAAGCTCCACACTTAATAATCAGCTGAATCCACCACCGTGAGGTCAAAACCATGAGAAAGTTAATAACTGCGGGTGACAGCCGGGGATTTTGCTATTAAGGGGCAGGAGGCAGAGAAACGTGTGGCAAACAAGCTAATATGTGTTCACTTACTATTAAATGGTTAATTCAGAATGGCTTTCTGTTTGATCGTGACATGCAACCCAATCAGGATGCAGAGGCAACCATTCCTGGTTATACCAGTGTTATAATCAATGTTTCTTTTGCTTGTTCCCAGAACCACAGGGGATGATTCAGTCTGCATTATTCTTTCTGCTGCTTCTCCTCTAACGATTCATACCAGATTAATTTGCTGGCACGTGCTTAAGCAGTCAAATACTCTGTGCAAACATTTTCTATTATCATGGTCCCCGCAGAGTTCCGATCTGAAATAATAAGAGTTGCATGTTCAATTTTTACACCAAAAGTCATCAATCATTTCCATTGTTTTTGGATATTCAAAGAAAGGATTCGCATTCCTCAATTACTTTAACTCTGTGAAATGTTTTACAAAGAGAGAAGCGTAGGGGAATTTCAAGTTGAAATGATTTAGCACAACTCAGGAGATAAATGAACAATTAGCATAAAAATGAGGTGAAACACTTTTCAGTATGATCTTTCAGGTAGCAGTTTCACTTTCATGCTAATTCCAGCATGATTGAGGGGATGTAGAGGAATTCTGAATGGACAAAAACAAAAATCTGACCGACACTGCGAGTTAGAATTCAGCAGTCACTCCAAAATAAATCAACAGTTTCTAACACACAATCCCAGCAGTCACTGCTTCTCACAGCTGATCAGTCTTTATCTTCTCAATTAGCGCGATGCTGCTCGTCCTCCGCAGCAAGTTCAAAAGACTCATTAACATGCTAATTCAAATCTACGAATTGATAATGCCCACTCAGCATTTTTTGATCTTAGGTGATCTTAAGCTCACAGCTCTAACAACAGACTTCACCGTCAGAGAAAAACAAAAGTTTTTTCAGCCAGATTTTGCTCTTAGCTCTTCCATTACAGACACACTTAACCTGTGACTCCAGGAAACACGCTTCAGAGTCTTCCAAATGTTTCCGTCCTTCTCTCTTCTCATCTTTTTAATCTCTTCTTCTCAGCAGAAGGTGCTCGAGCAGTCACGATAAATAAGTAAACATGTGCGCTTGGTGGCCTGCTGGGAAGCATTACTGACACGGTCCTTGTTCATTTGGACAACAAAATAAGTCTTTTCTATCGATTTCTTTCCCACCAGACATTTATTCAGCTATGAACGACACACTGTATCTTGGCACTCTAAGCAGATAGAGGAGGAAGGATATTTTATTTTTCAAATGCAAAAGTCAGCCGCAAACATGATCAAGATCAAGCAAAAGAACTAAAAGCACCGATGAATGTCAGGTATTCCATTCTCATTGTTGCATTCTTAACCTGCATTTATCTTGGTCACGTTGAATGTGATGTGAAAAGGACACCTGTCAGAGACCTCGCCATTCAGGGTCGGTCTCCAGCAGGATTTCATTCCTCTGCCGGATAATGAAGCCTACCTGAGACCCAAACAGAGCTCAGCTTCATGTCGACTCTGTACAGTCTCTCAGATTTTATCTCTCGCGTGGCATCACAAGTATCATTTATCACAGCCATATTTCATTTGTTCCCTCTGCACAGATTTAATGAGTTTATCTTCACTGACCCAGAAAAAAAAAAAAATCTCTGAAGCTTTTGTTTTGAAATAAAGTATATCTCTAACTTGTTTCGCCATCTGCTCGGCATTGCTTCAGCTCATTATGCATGTTCGGAATGTGGACGTCACCTTCAGCGTTGTAAAAGTTACAATGAATGAATGAATGAATGAATCCTCGATTGGTGATGTGAGATGTGAGATGTAAGGCTGGGTGGGCAAAGCCAAAGCCATCACCTGTCAGGTTGTTGCACATACAGTAGCATACCAATAATCAGTATTTTAAAACCTGAACCCCAAAGGAAGCTCAATAGATTCGCAAAATAAATACAGAGCTTATATTTTTTTCTCCTATACGAAAGCTGCCAAGGGAGACTGAAGGCAGAGCCTGAAAACACATCCAGCATGCTGAAGCACTCATATCCTGAGAGGGATGCATTCATCCTAATTCACAGTCTGATTCAACGTGGCAGGTTTTCTACCTTGCAGCGCTCTGAAAGCACCATCCTTCAGAGTGCTGCAAGGTAGAAAAGCACCTTCTTTCAGAGTGCTGTGAGCTAAAACAAAGTAGGAAATCAAAGCTCCTCTCTGGAGTCTGAATCACCACCAAATCCAGCCAGGCAAGAAACCTTTCTATCTCAAATAATTGTCTCCTCTCAGCTCTTATTTCTGGCTGAAGTGACTCCAACCTGAGGCTGAGAAAGAGCATCGGGCTTTCAGCGCTTTCAAGCCAAGATGACAAAAAGAGAGACGCATCCTCACCTTTCTGTAAACGATCATGTTGGGGGAGTCGTCGTCTGGGTCCACGCTGCTCATGGACCTCATGGACAGCAGGGGTCGGGCCGGAGGAGGGGTCTGGATGCTCTCCTTTTGCTCCTCAGCAGCTTCCTCGGTCTCTGTAGTCTCCCCCGTGCCATCTTCTTCCTCCTCCAGCTGCTGCTGCTGCTCCTCTTCCTCCTCCTGCTGCTGCTGCTGCTGCTGAGGCGCCTCAGCCATCACTACAGTCTCTCTTTCAGTCGTCTTCCCCTCTGTTAACTTATTCTGTCTTCTTTATCAGCCAGGCTTCGTCTTACTCCTTTATGTGCTCCTGGGCTCTCTCTCGCTCGCTCTCTGTGTCTCTCTCTCCAATGTCTGGAAACTGCTGTGGAGAAGGGGAGAGAGGGAGGGAGGGATAAATTAGACCATACAACTCACTGCTGGGCTCCAGTCTCCCATCGCTCTGGTTTTTTTTTTTCTCATCTTCTGTCAGCAAGCAGAGGATGGATGAAATGAAGGCATCATGAATTCCCCCAGTTTTCTCCGTTATCTGCTTCCTGCTATCCGTCCTGCTCTGCTGCCACGTGAGACCGAAGTTACAAGAGAATATAAGTTCCACATTTCTTTTCTTTCTTGTCCCAGAAACTTCTGTTTCTTGTAAGTCATCTCAGATGGGTGTTGTTTCCACACAAACAAGACACAGTGAGAGCTTTGCAGCTCACACGCCGTTATCAGTGAGGAGTTATATATTGGAAACACGAGTCAGGGAAAACCAGAATGTGTTCACTTTACTCACTTTTCAACCTTTATTGAGATTTTTTGAAAATTTAACAGGTCAGTTTAATGCTCAATCATAAAATAGCTACTCTAAGTACATGAACAAAAACTTTGAGAGGTTTAATTGCAGCTGTAAAACTGAAATGTATCTCAGCTTCACTGCACACACAATATATGACTTGATTCAACACGGACTCGGACAGGCATAAGCTCACTCTCGGAGGATCCCATTACTCAGCCTGGTCTGCTTATTACACTGAGACAGCTGTCAAAACACTGTTGTCTGAGGACAGATGAGCTGAGATCAGGTGAAAGAAGAGGAGCTTTAAGGAGGAAGTGAGGAGAAAACTGTGAGAGAACTCCACGTCATTCGTCTCTTTATGCTCATCCTCTTCTCGCCAGGGTGGAGCTGCATCGCTGTCCCGCCGTGCTCCATCTCACACATAACTGAGACCGAGTCTCTCTCCATTTAGAGTTTTAGACAGAAGAAGAATTGCCTTTGACTTTTTTTTTTTTTTTTAATTCATCCCCTGACAGCTGGTCTCTTTACTGGATGAATATAACACCATGAATGTGGAAAGTAATGTTTCTCACAGCGATCAAATATCTAAAGACTTCCTCGGTTCGAACTTTGATGACAAATTACACAATAGAAATGCTAATGCAATCCGGCAGATGAGTGAAAGTAAGGATACAAAGATTTTCTCTTCAGTAAAAATAGCTGAATACTTGAAGATGAAGTGTGCAAAAGGCTGAAAAATGACAAGAGATTCACTCGCTTAAAATCCTTCATGTACATTTTGTTAAATGTACTTTCCTGATATAGAAAGCTTTAATCTCTTCTGCAGTCTCTGTGTTGTGTTAATGATCAGAACAGAACAGAACAGAACAGAGCAGGAGCTCTCCGGGACTGGGGCTGGAGATCTCACAAAACTACTCTGCATGTCTTTGGATTGTCGGAGGAAACTGAAGTATCTAATAAGAAGACATGAAACACAAAGATCAGATCATGCAACCGTCACACAGAAATAACCCAAGTCCAGAATCAAACAGGGAATAATCTCACCCACAGTAATAACCACCACACCTACTGCGAGGCCAAAAGTGCAGACTACCAAAAAAAAAAATGGCAAAAATATAACTGCAATATTGAGACACTGTGGTTTCACTGAAATAGGTCTTCTCTGAGCTTCACATGAGCGTATGTATGACTAAAGGTTCTCAAAGCTTTCAGCAACATCCAATAGAGGAAATCTGCGCCGTGCAATACCGCGGCACACTGGGGAAAGTAGTTCACACCTTCAGTGCCCGCAGGCTAAATGTATAAGAAACTCCTCTGAAACAAGCCTACATATCACGAGAAAACACACAAACGCAACCAAAATGATTCAGACCCTCGAAAATGAATACTAAATTACACAAATGCAGTTAAAAAAAAAAGCCTCAGGAAGGCAGTCTGTTTGGTAAAGATGTGTTCAGGATTTGTTCATCGTCGTCACCACGGTCAGATTAACCTGCTGGAAGACGCTGTAGGGGAAAAATGAGCTGTTTGGTTTCCGCCTCACTTGCTCTGCTTGAACTGAGGAGACCGGCAGATTTTCTCTGCTGCAAATTGATCAAACACAGAGTCACTTGTAAATATTCAGCCTGCTCCATGTGCACAACGTCTTCTGAAACAACAAAGTACTCTTGATACCAAACAATTTAAATGGATACCAGTAACATCACGGTCGCTGCAGTTCGAGTCTGTTCCCATAATCCACAACAAAGTTAAAATGGATCATAATGCCGCAAACCAATTACTCTCCTGCTGCTCCTCCAGTGGTCGATAGCAAAATGTGAACAAAGGAAGTAAGATAATAAAAAAGGCTGCAGGGACTCATTGGAAGAATTCTAGCAAAAATACATTCAGATTTTTGTGTGGTTACTGATGCTTTGTTTCAAAGTAAATGCTCACAAAAAAAGTTTTAGATTCTGTCAGACGTTTGTTGAGAACGTCAGTATTACTCTTGTGTCTTTCTACAAACTATTGAAAGTTATATTAATTTAGAGCAACAAGGTAGAAACTATACAATAACAAAAATCAGTTTTCAAAAAGGATATGTTTTTGGCCAAAACAAATCACGAACTTATGACTGGAACTAAATCTGAAACACATTTACAGTCAAGTTCCAGTGAGTCCGTAAAAAAATTATTACACATGAGAACAGCTTTAAAGCTGCAGAGCCGCTGTCTCTCTGCGTCCTGTTGAGCTGATCAGTAGCCTCAGCAATACACACAGCTGCTGTCTTCACTATATTATACTCAAACACATCTTGACTGGTTGTAAGACCAGCCTCACTCAAGGCCGTCACGCCTGGAGGCAGAAGCAGGTCCTGAAGAGTCTGGCAGCAGCACTTGAGAGAGCAAGAGGAATGCCATCAACTCCTCGCCCCTGATCCCAACCAATCCCACTGTAACACCGTCATTTAGCCGAGAGACAGAAAAACCCCAATCAAGAGGACCAAATGCTAAAATCTATCTGGTTGAAGTGGGATTCAGGGGTTTTGTGGCTTCTTCCACCATCACAGCTGCTTTTTTTAAAAATTTTATTTATTCTAGAGACTCAAGTTGCAATTGATGCTAAAATAAAGCACTACTGACAGTAAATCATGAGATTTGAAAGCAAACAGAGTTTTAGGTTAGTTCAGATCAGCAGAGATTATAAAGCTCTTTGATATGCTCGAATGAAATGAAGCAGACAAATAAACCTCCTTCGCTGTGCATTGCGATTAGCACGAGGCTCTGGCGAAGTAATGTAAGTCGATGTAATGCCCTTTGAAGTGAAGTAGCAACACAAGTGTGTGTGAGTCAGTGTGTGCGATTGGCACTGTGCATCAACAGCTTCAGTTCGCCTGGCTCGGTAGATCAATACTCTCATCAGCCAGCTGCTTGTGTGCCTCCGACACTGGTTGGGTCAGATCTGCCTCGCAGCCAGGGCCGGCTGGGGTTTGCCACTCTGTTGTGTCGGTAAGGTTAATGTTGGGGGGCTACAAAAGGGATTATTTGACTCAGAAGAAGAAACATGCGGCATTTGTTTACTCCAAATCAGACATGAATTAAACACGTTTGTGAATCAGAGGCTCCCAACCTGCTGCCTTCATTACACATGCACCATCTGCTGAAGTGATATGCTCAAACCAGCAGCTCACGCTGGATAATATGCTTCCTCGTAACGCTCAAGTTCACACTCCCGCTGCCGGAATCACGTGCGGCGCCGTGGGCCAGGATCGATTCCTCCGACACGCGTTCCGACTCGTGATTTTGCATATAAATGAAATGTTGGGGTTGAATACTCCGGCCTGATCAGCCCGAATCACAGAGCGATTTAGAGATTCAGGGAGGCGTCTCACCCTCTGCGACTGAGGTGCTTTAGTTGGCCTAATTGCTTTAAAGATTTTCTGGCGTCAGGTGTGGTCACCTTGAACGCCAAAAGCAACACGCGTTTGATGAAATACCCGATCTACCTATCTATCAGACCGAGAGACAAACGTGAGGAGGAAGACAATGCGGCACAGGAAAAAGGTGGAATGGAGGCCACCGATGACTCATTTGCAAGAGTGAAAAGTAGCTCTTGCAAAGTTTTAACCGTGACCATGAAATTAAAGTAATTACAGCCCCTGTCTGTAAAAGCAGGGTTGTGCACTGCTGGTCCTGCAGGCCTTCGGTCCTGCACGATCTCAGGGAGCCCGTCCCCGAACACACCAAGTCACGAGTTAACGTCATGAAGCTTTATGTGGAGATTCAGAACGGCACGTTCATTAAGTCTGCTGGAGCAGGAAGACACTGAGAAGATGTAGACTCTGCTGCAGAGCAGCATCTGAGCCCCCGGTTCACAATCTGTTCACTATATTTGCAGCTGAAAACATTTCGTTTTCCACCACCGAATGGTGTCATATAGGGTCAAATCAAGAAGAGAAAAAACGCAAGAAGTGGTCAAAGTTACCAACTAAGACAAAGTGTTGGGAACTTGGTATTAATGTGCCAAATAAAAATGAAAAAAAATTGAAATAAGTGATGTTATTGGAAGAAAGTTAAATTCAGAAGCATAAACCTTCGTGAAAATTAAGGCAAACGGTGAGAATAATTATGAAAAAGTACATGAAAATCATAAAATGCCAAAAACAAGAGACAGAAGTCAGAATTACTTGAATAAAACTGGAATATTAAAATGAGTACATAACACTATGTTTTCAAAAATAATATTAAAATGTTCACAATATCAATGGGGGCGAAGAAGAGAAATGTCAGGAAAAGACAAAAATTTAAAATTGGATTTTTTCTCTTTTTTTTTTTATTCATAAAAAACTGAGAGACAAACATTTTAATTGATTCCTTTGCTGACTGCCACACTGTGTAGCTTTTTAATTTGGGAGTACATAATTACAACAAATGAAGTAGTTCTAGAGAAACAGAACGCGGAGGGCCGATTAGACAAAACATTCATGCCTCTTACTATTCTGCACGATAAAAGAATGAATTCGCAGCAAATGCCATCGACGATTTACTCCTCATTGAAACCTGTTTGTGTCAAATTGCGGCGACATTTTACTAATATGGCTGCTTCAGGTGAACAGAGTGAGAGCTTGTCTGCGTGACCCACCATCACTCCGGCATCCTTCCTCTGAAATTAATCCATTTACATTCAGAGGTGATCGCTTCTTTGATCGCCTTCTCTCTCCTCTCAGCACACGCTGTGATGACAGGAAGTGGCTGCAGACTGAGATTTCTCGCCGCTTCTGAAGTCTGCGGTATCCTTTTCCCTCCGGACCCTCCGCGGCGCCGCAAAACAAGCGGCGCCCCTCTCTTTACCACCCGTCACCAGCGCGCTCCAGGCGAGACTGGCACGGAGGATGTCTGGCTGTTTTTACACCGAGGGACGTCTACAAATCAAGAGCAGCAGCAATTCAGAAGCTGCTCGTCTCCAGACCCAGAGAGGCACCGGGCAAAAAGGCTCAGCTGCAGCAAAAAAAGGAGCACATTGTATGATTTAACAAGTGAAATGTTCTTTTATGTTTCGCAAACTAAAGACAAATTAAGAGAAAAGTTGAGGCCATAAGAATCATGTCAGCTGCAGGAGGAGCTCATATATACTGTACCTTCAAGAGGTTGTTCTACTGTACAAAGAGAAACATTAAATATCCTGTAAGTTGGCTAAAAGCAAGAGATTTTGAATTTCGATGAGGAAAAGGTGTAAGGAGAAACTTAAGCCAGCCAAAAAAAATTTTAGTTCCAAATAATTCTGAACTCTAACACAGTCTACACTTTTAAGATGAGGCTTTATGACTCCCTATTAGATGGAGTTCGGGCTGGTTCAGGTCATGCAGAGCCATTTTTTAGTGAAGAGTTCAAACTGCTGAGATTCTTGATCCACTGAGCTGCCCGCCGTTGACATTCCGTTGTGACAGTTACGACAGCTTTCTGTCTCTCTAACTCTGTTCCTTCCCGATCTTGGGAAGAAGAGCTGAAAGTTCTTGAGCTGTAATCTCCACCTGTAGCGTCTTGGTCAGCCTGCAGTCTGATGCTCACTTCCTTGTTTCTATATCCAATCAGTTTCTGTTCCACTATCGGTGAGTTTGGATCTGCAGGAAGCTGTAATCTTGGTGAATGTGACTTTTTAATTTCCACTATGCTGTGCTTGCTCATGTGTTTGGTTATTGCTCTATATTTTATTTGAATGGAGTGCAGTGTGATAACGATGTTATCTTGTGTTCTGTATAATTTAAACTGAAGTGACCTGAATTGAAAATCAGGCCTTGACTCTCATGTTGTTTGGTCATTATGATAAGTTTTTTTCAATATAAATAGCGCGTCACTTTATGAATGAAAATAAATCATGTAGTCCTGTGGATTTTTGTGTATTTCAGTGGCCATTCACTGAATGATCAATTACCGGAATCTACAAATGTACATTTTTGAACATCGATCTAAATTAATGGGAAAAATAACTTTTGTCAATTATTTTTTTCACCAAAAACTCTGAAAACTGCAAATAATTTGTAGATACTTGTACTTACTTTGTCTGAGGTGATAGAGGACTGTCCAACTCTTGATGGAATTCATTATGCTTGCACAAACCACATTAAAAAATACAGTGGAAGAGAACTAACCAACCAAAGGAAATGACAAATAACAACCACTACAGACTATTCAAATGTAAGGGTAGCTTATAAGCTTACTTTTAAATGGCCACACAGCTTTACGAGCAAAAGGGATGATCATTAGCCATCTCTTCAGAGGTTTACTTGGTGGACTGCGGTGCTGTGACAACCGGTCCTCACAAATATGGAGACGCTTTTTATCGAAGAAGCAGGAAAGTGGATGGCTGTTAAGAGGAACTGAGGGTCCAATTATGAATTAGAAAACCTTAATCAAAAGGCTATGGCTCAGTAGGTAGAGTGGGTCATCTTTCAAGGCTGCAGGTTCATTCCACTATCTCCAACTACCGATACGTCAAAGTGTCCTTGAGCAAGACACTGAACTCCAAATTGCTCCCAGTGGATGGATGGGGTACGGTGTATGAGTGTGTGAATGTGATTAACAATGTAAAGCACCGTGGGGCCAGCTGAAGCAGGGGAAAGGTGCTAGATAAGTGAAAATTGCCATTTATTTCACACTATATATTAAAGCCTACAGGAAGCCCCTCCTGTATCAGCAAGGATGGAAAATAAGGAATAAATTTACTCAAATATGTAACATCATACAAGTTTGGGTAGTTCATGTTGTGTGATGTTACATTTTAACATGAGAGCACTGTCACAGAGCTGTCTCTCTCTCTCTCTCTCTGTGGTGTCTCCATTCTCTCCCAAACACACACTGAGCCAACAGCCTGCAGCCTAATTTATACTCTTCATCTGCCATACACTGTCTCTGGGTGTGTGTGTTGAAACAAACACACACCAATAAGCATTTTTACACCCAAAGGCACAAATGCACGGACATACAGTACAACTCCCATCTGTCTCACCCATACATACTATTTATGCACCATCCTGACACTGAGAGTCACTTAACTGATCAGCTGTAGTCTTTAGTCTCAGGCAGGATTGAATAATTGTCCCGTTGTGGGCGCAAACCAAAAAAAAAAAAAACATGTATGAAGATCCTCATCACTCTGACAGTGTTGCATTAGAGCTCTGGAGCGCACGGCGCAACAAGAACACACTCTTTTCTAACCATTTTCTACATGCCATCGCTTTCTGTCTCTCTCTTTTCCCGCATTTCAAGCCTGGTTTCCCCTCTTTACGATGTAATTGCCTTCGTTTTCTGGTCTGTCTCCTCTCCTTACCTTATGCGCCGCTTCCTCCCGCCGGTACCTCCCGTTTGGAGCTTCGGAGCCAAGTCGCCGCTTCACCGGCACCGCACGAGAGAGAGAGAGCGAGAGAGAGAGAGAGAGCGAGAGAGAGAGAGAGAGAGAGAGAGAGAGAGAGAGAGAGAGAGAGAGAGAGAGAGGGAGAGGAGGTGGCTTCAGGTATGAAAGACGTCATAAAATGTGCAATATCTGTGGAATGTGCAAGTATAGCAATGCGCATAACTTGTATCAGGAAATGACCGATATTGGAGACACGCCATCAGGGTGCTATCTTTCCCCTGGTGTCTCCCCCTCTTGTGTTTGGTTACTTTAAAGCAAGAAGGGCTAAAATTTCGATTAAAAAAAAAAATTAATAGAGATTGAAGTTGGTTCACTAGCAGAAGGACGGAAACATAAAATGAAAAGACAACTATGATAAAACCAAACTTTACCAAAATCAGTATAGGCTATAATAATAATAAAAAAAAAAAGATATAAAGTCAATTCAAAGCTGTGAGTGAAACTCAGAATTCTGAAATCACAAAAATCACAACCCTGCTGCAAATATTTGCTTAACGTTGCTTAAAGTTGTATTTTCTTTTAAGGTTTTTTCCCTATACCAACATGTTCATCTCCATGTTATGTTTCCAGCAGGTTGCTTTCTAATACAAATAAAGCCCTCAGCTGAATTACTTCTCTATGCATATAATGCCACACATGTTATTATTAATGTTATTATTAAGATGTGTTGAGTGAAGTTTAGTTAAAAAGTTGAACCAACATAATCTTTAGATCGAGGTTAGAGGAACAGAGTTACAGCTAAGGTCGAATCGAGAGTAATCTACAGAAAATTAATGTAATTCAAGATAATGTTCCTTGTCAGACATGTTAATACTGTATTTGTCAGTGTGTGTGCGTGTATGTCTTGACAGTAACGTTGGTTTTCAAAGGGGAAAAATATCCTAATTTATTCAATGCTGGCAAGTGTGTTGTAATCTTTGCTATATTGAGCCTGCGAGCAGGCCAGAACTGGAGTCTGACCTGCTTACCAGATCGATCTGACAAACTTCCAACTCTGGAGGCTGCTTCTCCAACAATCTAGGGACCGAGTGTGTTTCACTTCTTACATCTGACCATTATATCACATTTCTGTGAACACCATGAACTATATAGAACATCCATTCATTAAAAAGGCAAAATAAGTCACCGGTTCATCTTATATGCAGTTTAACTTTAACTATACCTTTAATGTGTCCCACTATATTTTTAACAAAATATATCTTATAGTTCAAAACAAGAAATGTTTTGGCAAAACATGATTTTGCACTGTGTTAGTCCTGACTTCAGGAAACGTCGAGGCTGAAACTAAAAGGTATTACTCAGAAAAAGCATTTCTTTTCTAAGTTTGTTGTGTGTAAGGTTGTTGCTTTGAGGTGCATTCTGCAGGTATCGCAGCTGTTTTGATTGGGGAGCAGCTCTTGGTCGGCGTCACCGACACCACACATTTTCCACTCTGTCTGACCTGACAACGTCTCCACGCGCTCAGCTACAACACATAGAAACCAAACGTTTTAAAATGTGGAAAAAGAAGGCAGAAGTTTATTTTCTGAATCCATAATGACAGAAAATGAATAACCCTCAGTGTCGTGGAGGTATTCGTTCACGTTGTCTGTAGATGTTTGGCTGTGGAGTCACCTTGAGCTTGTTGATTCCTCATTAGTTTAATTCCTCAGTTCTTCATGGATGGAGCTGCTGACGTCTCTACAAGGGAATGAAAAAGAGTCCAGTCTTCACTCTTCATCTCAGGTGAGGACAGAATTCAGTCTTGCCAGAACAAGCATTATTCTGGTGTGACAGCTTCTACCAGATATGAAGCGTTTTGCATGAGTTTAGGCAGGAGAGCAGTTTCCCTTCTATTTCATCACCACTGCAGGACTTCACCTCTCAGTTATTCCCCACAGATTCACTCACATGTTGCAGACTTTCACCCAGTGGTTACTGTCGTTGAAGAACTTTCCACCTGACTTCTTTCTGTCCCTCTTCCTGCTGTTTGTGTTTTTCCATCAGCCTCCTGCCACCAGCGTCAGCGCTCCAGTCCCTCCAGATCTCAGCGATGCCCTGTCCTTTATAACCTCTCACACTGATGGAGCAAACTCCAACGGTTTCTATCATTATTCATTTCTACATAAAAAGAAAAAAAAATTCAACTTTAGCATGTAGTAAAACATAATGATTCAACTATAGTATTTTGTTTTATATAAAATGATCAAGTTTATGTCAGAAAAGCAATTTATCAAGTACATTTTCAGATACATACTTATTTCTATGACGTATCAAAATTAACTTTATGTAATGAACATTTCCCATTTAAGATTTTACTCGTATGAGTCAAAATGTTTTTATTTTACATAATATGAATAAATAAAATCAGAACGGCAGTAAAATGAGGTAAAACTTGCTCATTACTTTCCCCAGTTGTCACATTAAGTGGTTAAGTGCATTTTACTTGATTATAAAGTTTGTCACTTGACATTCAGAAATAAATTTACTTAAAAATTAAATTCCCTCATATAGGAAGCCTCCCTGTGTCTACCAGCTCATCTGTGATTGGTTAATGTAGATCTCACAGTATGTGTACATTTCAGAATTTCTACACAAACAGGCCCTCATTGTGTGTATAAATCCATTTCCTGGTGATACTTCTTTGATGGATGGATGGATGGATATGACATTTATCTGTCGTCATGTTTTGAAACTAAAGAGTCACGAATATATATATAAAAAAAAAAGAGCATAGATTTTTGATTAGGTCTCAAAAGTAGCATTTGTTTTTGTCTGGAGGCAAACCAGCAACTTTTCCTCAATGTAACCAAGAATTCTGGTGCTGAAACAAGAGAAGACTGACTGAGTGTGTTTTTCAGTATTGACATTGGCGTGGTTTTAGAGAGTTGGCATGAGGTGGTTAACGCGAGAGCAAGTAGACATTAACTTGATGAAATGTAAAACATCAATCATCTTAATATAAATTCATTATACGAAAATAAAAGAAGTCTTCTCATGTCACACTGGAATTTCTTTTTGTCGTTCAATATCGACACAGCTCCTCTTAGCTTCAGTCCTTTCGCCATTTGGTTTCTCAGTGAAGACACATTGACACTGCAGTTTGTAATACTCTCTAAATGGCTGATTTTCTGGATGCTTCTCTTAACTCACCCCCCCCACCACCCCTCTTCCACCGTAATCTCTCCTGATTTCTCGTCTTGAACACACACGGGGCTCTGAACCTGCTGCAGAGCGCGGAGCCGCGAGCCTGGCAGATAAACTCCGCGCTGATGGGGACTTCTGGCCGAGCGCTGAGGCACATCAAAGCACATGATGCAACCACGGGCTCGGGAAGGAAACCGGGCGCTTACTATAGTCAGAAGGGTGTGTGTGTGTGCAACTCAGTGGCACATTATGCATGTCAACAGACAGCATGTTTACAGTGATTCAGGCAGCGTCTTTCACTGTAGGTGGTAGAGGCTAAAAATATTTGCTGTCCTAATTCAATAAGCAATTACTGGGACAGAGAGAGAGAGAGAGAGAGGGAGAGAGGGAGGATGGCAGGCTTCAAAAGCAAGTTGACTCTGTGTTTCGGCTTTCTCACTTTCATCCACTGTTTACTGTGCAAATGGAAAAATGGATGCCAGTCGGCTCACAAATCAATACATGCACTTACAAGCTAACTGTCGTCAAAAGCGGCATTGATACTAATGGACTACTCTGTTCACACACACACACACACACACACACACACACACACACACGCACATGCACACGCATACGCACGCATACGCACGCACACACACCTTCTCATGGAGGGAAACTGAAGCCTCACTCTGAATTATTGAGCGACTGTAAACAGGAAGAGGAGATCCCACTGGAGCAGATCTCTGGATCGGTGTGTGTGGAAGCTGGTTGGCTCAGGGATGCCCCACATTCAGAGCTCTTTTATCACCGCTCACATATCTCAGCGCTGCTGTAATTTGGGCCCAAAATGAGTAAAAACCCAATTCCAGTCCTGACACTTATTTCCAAACTTATTTCTTTTGAGAGTCATTGAAAATGTGGGAGCAGGGGGGACATTATGGCAGGGAGGGAAAGGTCTGTATCTGTGTTGAAGGCTTAACACAAAAGTATTGAAATAATAAAAATAATAATAAAAAGATCTAATTAGTTTACTACTTCTCTGCAAACTTTTTTGATTTGAAATAAATCATCATCCAATATTATGATATGAAGAGGAGGTTTCAGAGTTATGCTAAACTTGTAAACAAAATATTTTTTCAAGTATGACATCTTAGTTTACACCGACAGTTAAAACCGAAGATAGTCCAAAGTAATTGAATTTGGTATTCACTGATCCTTCAGTAGGATAAACAAAAACAGTAATTCTGTGAGTAACTATAAGCTTTTTTCATCGTCAAACAGGTGAATCCCAAACCACTGAAACCAAATGAAAGATGACAAATCATTCAGAGCAGAGAGAAAACACCGTCCTCATACTGGACTGTGACGCACAATGAGATGCTGTTCATGACTTTCTGTTTTGGGATTACATTTGGAAAGTGAGGCTGAATAAGAAAACGCTGTTCTTATCAAAGTGACATATGGAAGCGGCTGTTCTTTTTTTTTCAAGGTTTAGTTGTTCGGAGCTTGGTTAACCCACTGCGGCTTCATGCTTCGCAAAACCTGGTAAAGATGAATAATGGATGCTCTCTAAAGAGCTGGTATACCCATCTAAATGTGCTACACTTCCTTTACATCTGTCACATTCTTTGCTTGACTTGATCTTTTGACGTTAACCTGCAGTGAAGAGAAATGTATTATTAATATTTCCCCACTGAACTTCCATACTGTAACAGATGGCTTCCAGATTCCCTGGAGACTGAACAGGGAGAGGATTTCTGGCTTTAGATGCGTGGCTGTCTATGAATGAAATCAGTGGAAGAAATGTATGTATCGTCTAAATACATGAGCCAATTTGTTGAAGTGCATCGTCTTCCCCAAAATCTCCAGCCGATCTGGGTGCAGATACCTTCCTCCCGGGGTGTTTCCTGGAGCTCCTCCTGGGAGATCCTGATGTAGTTCAAGGCCACGTGGGAAATCTGAAGACTCGGCGGATTCGGGGTCTGCCTCGGGGTGTTCATCCATCTGGGATGTGCCTGGAAAACCTCCTCAAGCTTCTGGGAGAAACCAAAAAGTCACTCCTTAGAAATACCGAAGAGCTGCAGAGATGCAGCACACGTTTTCCCAACCGAATAACTCTCATCATCTCAAAGTTCCCACGTTTAATCAATCCTTATAATTTCAGGGGTTTTTTTTCCTGAGAATACCAGAGCAAACATTAATGAACTAATTAGAGAATCATGTCTTATACAGAAAATATAAATAATGGAGAAAGTGTGTGTGTGAGACAGACGCAGTCGGCTGGATGTGCAGAGCCGTCAGCCGGTGAGGCAGACTGACAGGTATTGTGTAAACCGACACACTGCTTTAAAAACTCAGAGGGACCATTCGCATCTGGAATGACAGCAAACAACAAAGCTCTGTCTCCGAAAAACAAAACGCCTAGACTTTCTCTCCGCGCGTTTCTCCTTGAGTGCTCGATGAGAGCCGAGAGCCGTGCAGACATGAAGGAGCTGTGTGGGCCGCTGGAGTGTGTGGGATAAAAGCATGGAGGGGCCGTGCACGACACAATGGGAGGGGGGGACGGAGTCAGGAGGTGGCCACATGTTGCTGCTGGCACACAGCGAATTTTCATTCCTTTGTTTTTCTGGTTTCACAAAACAGAGTAAAATCCAAGATAACTGGGCCGGAGTGGGTCTCATTTTCAGCCCTGGAGTTTCAGACCTCAGACCGGCCCACTTTAGATCCCCACCTACTGAAATCATGATTTATAATCTTACATAAGTAATCTGCAACACCAATGTTCTGTAAAGTCTTTTCCAAAATATTTCAAATTCATTGCAAGTGAGGGCTGCTTTATAATGCAAATTTATTTCAACACAAGCACATCAAAATATTATGCTACACATCTCTCTTAATAATTTCAGAATCTGTATTTCAAATATATGTTAACAGATGTCCAAACCTTAAAAATTAAATAAACACATAAAATATTAGATTTAGAAAATAAAATAAGAGAATGTGCTTTCTCATAATACTATCATCTGTTTTCAAGGAAACATGGCCAATCCTTAAATATTAATAAGCACCTGAGCTGGTCTCTGCCACTTTGTTATTTATTTTTATTTTATTTATTTATTTATTTGATAGGGACAATTGCAGACAGACATAGTTGCAAAACAATGTTTGCAGCTGATGTGGTGCATAAGAGTTTATAGCCAAAGCTAATTTACAACTCCCGTCCTTAATGAGAAGATTATTGTCCAAAGATTCAGTGCACATGAACACAGACGCCTCAAGTTTAAATCATTGAGATTTAAGTCTAAATCATGTATGGGCATGTAGTGACTGTATTTCACAGTGAACAGTTTGGCACTGGACAGTGATACGTAGCACAGCCACTGGGACTTTTATGCATTTGCTATGGCTGTAGAAAAGAAGATGCAATTTGATTTTATCCAAAATGAAAAAGTATGTAATTAACAAAACTCATTTGTGTCTTCTGGATAGAGTATACTGGAATTTAAAGCAAGCGACAAACTGTAGAACTTCATCAAGGCTGGCTGCATTCCAACGAAATGCAAAAATCACACATTAAACCAGAGAAGAAAAAAGTTCCGCTCCACCCACATCACTTATTCAAATAAGTAATCACAACAATATTTTAAATAAAATCTATTATTTCTATCATTGTTATTATTAAATTTAAATCGCAGTATGTCTTACAAAAGCACAGAAGTAGGAAACATCCGCTTCATCGATGTCAGGATCACGTCCATGCTTGTGGCGTCTTCATGTTTCTGCTGCTGATGTTTCTCTTTGTTCCTGGAAACAAGTTATTGTTACTTTCTTTCATACCTGCTTGTTGCTGGAAATTAATTCTTTTGACTTACTTACCTTTTTGTTCCTGGAAATGACTTTTTTCCACTTTCTTATCACTTTGTTCCTGGAAATTAGTTCTTTTCGCTTTTTTTTTTTTTTTTTTAAACCATTTTCCATCCCTTGTTAGGAGTTCTCTGTCCCTAGTTCCCAATTTCTAGGTTCTAGCTCCCATCAATATTTTCAAATTTCTTGTCTCCAGTTCTGAATTCCCCTTCTCTGGATCCCCACCCCTAGTTCACTGTCCCTAGTCTCAAGTTTCCCATCCCTTGTTCTGGGTTCCTTTTTTCCTGATTCCAAGTTCCCTCCCCATAATTAATGATCCATCCATCCATCCATCCATCCATCCATCCATCCATCGTCAACCACTTACACGGAACAGGGTTGTGGGGACAGCAGTCTAAACAGAGATGTCTACACATCTCTGGTACTTAAGGTACTGAAGGTGTACCTTCAGTACAGTCAAGGGGATCGAGCAGCCATTGAATAGACAAGGAAATAAGTTTGTAAAAGTTCCTGAAGAAGTTAGTTAGTTAGAATGCAGCAGTTACGTGGCGGCTGTCGTAAAGCACCTGCGGCTGTCGTTCATCGTCCAAGCCCAGGTATTTTAGTAAGATCGGCAATCTCTTCTTTGGGACGACCGTGTCCATCCGACAGCTGTCTTCATTATCTGTGCAGCAAAGCAGGAAGAAGAGTGAGGGTGAGTGCACGGCGAGAAGCCGCTGCGCTGCCATCTGAGCAAAACACCAGTGGAGCGTCTCCTCCAGGTGTTGCATTGCTTACCGTTCACTGCGGCTTGGCACACTGCCTTCACCAGAGCTCTCATGAAGGGGGACGAGTTCAGCTGAGGTTCTTCCACGTTGGCCTGAAAAGCAGATAAACACACCTTCAGATGATCAAACAACCTGCTGTCGAGATGGAGCTGCTCAAAGTAGAGTCCTGCTGTCTACAAACTATAAATGACGCCATAACAGCTTCAGATTGAAATAACTTCTCCGCAGCCTCTCTGGAAGGTATTTGAAAGGTTAATTTTCACACCTCAACAGAGTCAAAGATTTGCTGGTTGCTGGGTTGCTGAGTGGGGAAAGATTCAGACACCGAGGTTGCAGGTGGGATTTCTCCCAATGAAATGCAACAGCTATCATTTGATTTTCAGTATGTAGACACAACATTACCTGAAGAGCTCGGCCATAGAGAAGCCTCCCTCGTTCAGCACTGGGCTGAGCAGCTGGGCCAGGTACAGCCAGAAATGTGGAATATCAATGACCAAGTCTCCTGCCTGCTCCAGTGTGTCTGTGAACCTGAAAAGACAGAAGAAGACAGCTGTTCACAAACTGAGCCTCGCCAAAAACAATGAAAACAACACAAGAAAATCCTCTTGCATTTCAGATAAGATGATCAGCAGAGTCATTTTTAAGACAGAGCAGGTGGACTGACCCCTTGTAGAAGTGGATCTTGGGGAGGGTCCCTCGCTGTACCAGCTGGAGGAGGAGCTGGCCCATCAGGTCCTGGGAGCTTTGATTACGATCCAGGGTGGACTCCACACCGACATGCACAAAGATGTGGAGCTGGTTGACCAGGTGGAGCTCCTCCACACACTCCACGGCTTCCTGCAGGGGAGGAAGAAACCAAGAAATGGAACGAAGGGTGCGATGATAAACTGGCAGAGCTGGACGCTGAGGAGAACAGCTATTATTGATGAGTGTGAAACTTCAGTGAAACATCTCACCTTGAAATCTTTGATGTGAAGGAACTCGTCTATGATGGACCTGGACTTCCTCTCAGCTTTCTGTGCACACAGAGCAGGTCTGTCAGGGGTCGAGGCCACCAACTCCGCCACCGGCTCCGCCACAGTTTGCAGTTCCTCAGAGCTTTGACCATTATGCACTTCTTCACAACGTCCTCCCTGAATCAACAGGTCAGGCTGTGAAGACAATGGTGCAGGCGGCGGCAGCAGTGTCTCGCCAGGCTTGTTGTCTACTCTGGTTTGACTACTGAGAAGAGAGAAAGAAAACAAATTGATAAGTCAATCAGGACGACACAGCACAAGAAGCACAAAGGCTTCAGAGGCAATACCATCGGGAGACCAACAGAAGCAGGATCAGGTCTTCAGCTTTCCAGAGCTCTCGTATCTGGGTCCTGCGGGGGAGTGGAGGGCCGAGACAAAGGCATCGACGGCAGCACAGAGTCTCGCTTGGGGCCAGCGGTTTGGGAAACCCCTGATTGTAGAAAAGAGATCATTCAAGAAAAAGTCTCATTATCACCACTCAAAGGCAGCAGCACATCAGAAAATATAAAATCAATTGTGGGAGAAGTTTGCTTCATTTCCATAGTTCTGTGAACTCAGCTTGGCAAAAGGCATTCCCATGTATTGAAGCTGCAGCTCAGGAGGGGATCTTACCTGACTGGCTCCCCTGCAGACTTCGGCCCATGTCCTGGACTTGGGCTCTGTTTTGGCCTCCACCTGAAACACAGCAGGTGTGTCAGGCGCCGAGGCTCCTGGTGGCTTCACTGCTTTCACTGTTGAAAAATAATGGAGAGTCACATTTGTATTTGTGTGGGAAATTTACACACCATTTAAAACAACAACCACCACCTCAAGCTGCTCTGATCTGATTAAAGTAATCATGTTTTTGAGGAAACAATCATATTAAAACATGTGCTTGTGTCATGCAGGTTTGGTATAGATCACCGTCCCCTCACCTGGCTCCAAAGCTGGGAATCCTATCATAACACTCGATCTCCTGGGCTCGGCTGCCTCTCGTTCCCCAGATGTGGATCTCACCACAGGGTCTTGGTGAATGCCAGATTTCTGGGATATTTCTGAAACAACAAAAAGTGAAATCAAGGGAAGATTTGATTTTAAGGAAAATTTGAGAGGAGAAAAAAAGTGTTTTCTTGCATGTTGAGAGTTTCCTCAGCTCAGGAGGAGATCTTACCTGACTTGTTGGCTCGAGTGTATACAGTCCATCTCTGTGCCCATGACCTCTGACCTGGTGGGCAAATCTGGAACCTTTCACCAAACTGTGGCTGCAGAAGGAAAATAGAGAGATATTTAAGGATTCTGCAGTCTTGAAGAAATGTCATACTCACAGAAAAAGAAGTATATTGTAACAGACTTTTCTTAAAACAATGTAAGCGTGCTCATGTTGCTGCAGGTGGAGCTCACCCTCCTTGCAGTGTGTCTCACCTTTGAAATCCTGGTCTTCTCATGAGAGACGAAGGTCCTGGTGGTTTGATTCACTGGAGAGGTTCTCCTCGTTTCTTCCCTCTGATATCGAGGAGCGACAAAAGTTCCCGAGAACACACCCATAGAGAAACACACAGTTCAAAAACACTGGCTGTTCAGTCATGGTGGTGACTGAAGGACATATTTAGGTTTCACTGTTTCTGCCGTGCATGAAGGAAAACCATAAGTCAGCTAACAGATGTATGCAACAAGTAGGGACAGAAAGACACCCTGTATGCAGGCTTCTGGAGTCCCTGTGGTTGTGTGATTCTCAGTCTGATAGAGGATTTCCACTGACAGACTGACCTGCTTGTCTCCTGCCACCATTAGAGAGTAGCTGCTCATTTTGCTGCTCCTTCTCTTTCTTCATCCCCGCCTCCTTGCGGACTTGGAGGATGGTCTTTGGGCCCTCGTCAGCCTTCCGAGGAACCCAGTTGTTCTGGGAAGAATAAATGGACTTTATTTTTGCCAATCAAGTAGATAGAGTTGTGTCATGTTCTGCAGTTTCAGTTTAAATAACAAAATAATATTCTGAACTGTATTCTGTTTCACTGATTCAAAAACAGCTTATCGACGAAAAGAAGATTTCAGCCTGGTTAAACACGTGTATCTCAATAGAGAATATTCATCTATAATGATCACTGTCAATTTCTATGAAAATACTTCATTTGTTTCAGGTCATTAGCCCGTTCACAGGCACACTGAAATCCATAGTGAGGTGTAGGTAGTTTGTTTTGAGAGTGAACTTTTGTCCGTGCCTCTGTTTTCAGCATTTCAGGGTCCGTCGCAGGGCTCCTTCTCTTCATGCTGGGCTTCCAAGCGTTGTTGCACTTGCCGAGTTCACCGTTATTCAACAAGACGATCCTCTTGGATAAAGGTCTTCCAGCCTCAGTTTTCATTGTCTGTGACAGCAACAGAAGTATAAAAATAGAGAATACAGAGTCAATGTACATGGAAAAAAAAGGGAAAATATTGACTGCAGTCATATAGAAATAGAAAGAAATCAGATGTTTGCACTTCATTTAGGTGTCTATAAGCAGCTGGAGATCAAAACCAATCATTTTTGAAGATTGCAGAATAGCTCAACAGTGAATTTAGTGGTATATCAGATGACATTGTTGCAGCAGGAGTTAAGAAATGCCCCACAATTAAATTAAGCTTGACTGAACAATTCGAGCAGGGGTCACCAACGTTTGGGAGCCAAGGGCTATTTTTGTCAGTATTCAGTTGTTCAGGGGCTAACAGCTTAAATGAAATATTCAAGACTTCATGTTTAACTATTTTACTGTATAGGGTCATTCCATGTCAAATCAACCAATATCCCAAAAAGTTCCAGCATCACCATCTTTGATTTCCACCATATTCAGTCTGTGTGCGCCATTAGGTCCCAAAGGAAGGTAGGAAACAGGTTTTCTGTAATATGTGTATGCATTTTGCTTTTGCACCCCATTATATGGGGCTAGGTTTAAGCCTACAATTGATGGCCGTCATTCTGGTAGGTACTTCACATTACCATAATTCTTGAAATATAACAGCTAAAGGCATGAAATTCCCAGGATCATCTCATTTTTCACTGATTACAAAACAATCCCACTTTTAGCCCTAGCCTGAGTGTGAAATTTTTTTGGGAGGGTTGATTTCTTGAAAAAAACTGAATATCTTCGTTTCACCCATGTCTTTATAGCTCTCTGTATGCCATTTAAATCAATAAATTATGACTCATAGTATTCAATCATTGAGTATGGGCCTCGACTGACATTTTAGAACCACTGTTGAAGTACTCAGCTATTTAGTTTGTCTGCAAGACCTACTTTAATTAGGGACGAATCTGGGATTTTGTGAAACTCAATCATATTTTTCATCTCGAGTGATAAATAGCACCACTCTGAAACTTTTTGCAGTGAATCTTCATATTCCAGTAATGAAAATTTCAAAATATTGAATCGGTGTTCTGTCTCCTTCATATAGAAAATCTATGTCAAAGAGGGGCCTGAAAGTGCCCTCGAGCAGCATTTTTGCCATATAACATATAGTTCAAATAGTAATAAGTTTTTCCTGACCTGGCTTTTTAAAGGAGTTGTTTTTTTTCATGCTTGACCAGCAAAAACTTGCTGGCTTTCCACTTTACTCTTTATTTTAAAGAGTTCCTCTTTTTTTCAAGATGTCGCTAAAATAGCATATTTTACTGTTTGTTTTCAACTTTTTCTTTCACTCTTCTCACCTTTTTGAGAAATGTTCTGAAATTAGCAAAATGGAGCCTCTTCTGACCTTAAAAACAACAATTTTACAGTGCGTGTAGTCTGACACTAAAAAAAGCTAATATTCCACATTCATTCAAGTCAACTCACTGCTCTTATCATGCATACATGTATATGCCAGGCTGAATTGATAAAACAGTTTTAAATATTTGTCCTTTGGCTAACATTAGACAAAAAGAATCTAATATGATGCAAATTTTTTCATCAATGAAAACTTCTCTTCTTTTTTGCTGGCACTGGTCAGCGACTCCGCATATGACAAGCTATAGATGTCTGTTTTCACAAAGGAATTTTGAAGCTTTATCTTTTATCTTTAGACTTCATCTACTTTTCTTTAGGTATGTTTTTCTCCAAAATGTTTTTTTTTTTTAAAAACAACAACAACAAAAACCCTGGAAAAACTAGCCGGCCTTGTCGTGGCTCCAGGGCTTCATGGGAATGTTTTCAAAACTAACAGGCTACAGTCAGTGGGTGCAGTATTTCAAACTATCTCCAAATAGGCTAAGATGGAGTGTTGCAACCTGTAGCGGAGCCAGAGTGGGGCCCACAAGGTCATAGGGCCCCGTTTTGTGATGTGTTCACATTTAATCATAAATAAATAATCATAATAAAATGTGCAGTGTGTGCGAGAAGGTATACGCATATGATTGTGGGCTCCAATTTGCCAATTCTTACATTACGCCTGTCCATGAATGCATCAGAGCTGTAAGCCAGCGCTGATTGGCTGGGCAGCATTAATGAGTTTTTTTCTTTGCACTTGATCTGAACTCTTTTGGGGGAAGTTAAACAGCAAAAATGGAGAAGAAAAAATACCAATCTGGTACATTCAAGAGAAAAGCAAAAGAGAGAAAAGAGAAGTTGGTTGCTCCTTGTCATCAACTAATGTCTTACTTTTCATCAACACCGCACCATGGCCGCGAGAGCCCAACAACTGAAGACAAGGCTATGCTAACAGCATAAAAAATTATAAAAGACGACCACAGCATGTACAACGTTCTGAACGTTGTTTTCCACGTTACCTGGATTGTCTTGTTCGAGGATGTTCAAGGATCATGGAGGAATCAACTGAACTGCAGGCACCAACACAGCGAGAGTGTTGAGTCGGTGAAACCTTCAAAAATATTATCTTTATCAGAATGCTGTGGTCTTGAACACCTGCCGATTTGAATGTGCCTTGTGTTGCTCTCAACTATAAGAGACCACCGAGTCTATCGTTTTTTTGTTTTATTATACGTGAATTCCAAAAGATATAGATAGCCGTGTCTATATCTATCCGAATAGATTGTGTAATTTTAGACCAGCTGAGTTCATTTTATTTTTAAGCTGTATCAACGATGGGACAGATTTAGCCCGTGACTTTTTATCTGAGCTTTCAGCACCATGGACAGCGGACGCTCTGAGATTGACACCTGTCAGGCTGCATTTGTGTGTGTGTGCGTGCGTATGTGTATTTGTTCTTCAGAACAAGTTTATGAACTGGTTTGTGACTTTATTCTGCTTTCTGAGTCATATAGGTTTGCTTGGCTCAATTAAAGTGAGCATTAGTGTGTTTTTTGATGGTGGGATGAGGGATTGTTTGAATAGTAAAATCACTATCATAAGGGCCCTCGAGAATGCTCCGCCCCCTCTGTACTGAGATGCTCCGCCTCTGGTTGCAACCATCTTTTCATATATAAACAACGAAGAGACCTGTACCCTCCAAGAGCCGATGACGCTTTCTTTGCCCTAAATCTGGGAAAATGATGCCCGAGGGCATTTTAGTCCTCCTTTTGGCATAGATTTTCAATACGAAGGTGACAGAACATCAATTCAATATTTTGAAGTTTTGATAACTAGTACACAAAGACTCTTGGCAAAAAGTTTCAGAGTGGTGCTATTTATCACACATGGTGAAAAATGTGGTTGTATTTCATTAAATTTCTTATTCGCCCCGAATTAAAGTAGGTCCTGCAGTCACACTAAATACCGTATTGGCCCGAATATAAGACGACTCCGATTATAACACGACCCCTATTTTCCAAAGATCATTTTGTGAAAAAAAAATGCTGAAGACAGTAAGGTCACTCATTAAACAACTTTTTATTATATAATTATTATAAACTCAAAAACTCACAACTGAGATAACATTTCACGAGATATAAAATGAAAAAATATTACTACAGTACTGAATAAAAATATATTCTCTTTCTCAAAATAAGAAACAATAAGCAACAAATAAGAACCTCAAGGGGTCAAAACTGCATAAATGATGTAAATAACTTTCCAGGTCCTTCAGCTGAATCTGGCCCTGGTGGTGGACATTCCGTCTGTCCGTCTTTCAGAGACGTATTCACTCTCCCTTCTATCAGTCTCTCTGAAGCGTCGCTCTCAGGACCACGGAAAGCTTTTCTCATAGCGTTAGCATCTGTAGTGTTTTTTCTGTGCTCTCCAATAAGAACGAGGCTCTGCTACACCAGATCTCCTGGCGGCTTGGCAGTAGTTTGATGACTCTGCTGCGTTGATCACCATCAGTTTAAAGTTGGTATCATAACTTCTCCTCTGTTGTTTGCTCAGTTGTCCAGCGTTCAGCCCCTTTGTTCCAGATGATCCGCCATTTTTCATCAGATCATCTGATCTCATTTCATCGCTCCACTCGCTCTCTGCTCAGTGATACTTTGGCTCCATCTAGCGGCGCGGATGCGTATTGACCATCTACCCGTAAGTCTGCGATTATAACACGACCCCACTTTTGAGGATGCAATTTCTGGAAAAAAACATCGTCTTATATTCGGGCCAATACGGTAGTTGAGTACTTCAACAGTGGTTTTTAACATGTCAGTAAAGACCCATACTAAAGAAAGAAATGCTGTTTTAATATTTTTTTAGATTAAAATGGCATACAGAGGCCTTTCAAACATGGGCGAAATTACGTTTTTGGGTTTTTTTTTTCAGGAATTCCACCCTCCATAATTTTTTTACACTCAGACTAGGGCTGATAACATGATTGTTTTGCAACTAGCAGTGAAAAATGAAATGTTCCTGCGAATGTCATGCTTCTCGCTTGCACATTTCAAGAATTATGGACCTGAATGACATCTATCAGATTTAGGCTGAAACCTACCCCCTTATAATTGGGTGTAAAAGCAAAACGGGTACACATATGACCAAAAACCTGTTTGCTACCTTCTTTTGGGACCTACTGGCACACTGAAACGGAATATAATGCAAATCAGACATGGTGCTGCTGGAGCCATTTGTTGACTTGAGATGGAATGACCCTATAATAAGTAAATAATTTCATAATTTCATGTTTTTTAAGCCAACATTATGTCACAAGAAGCGAAACAACTGTCTTCAAATCTTCATATTAAAGTGAAACTAATAATTTCATTTGCTAGAAAATATTCATTAAAGCTTTTTTGCACAATGCAGACAATAGTGAGTGCATATTTACCACAGTTTGTGCTTTCTGTCTTAAATCGTTCACGTTCTTTCAGGTCTTGATTTTCTGCAAAAATGGTGCAAAACTTTTTCTTCTGTGGAAAGTGAGAAAAAAATCCAAGGTAATGAAGCTTTGCTGTTCGGAAAACACTCAGTCGAGGACAGACCCAAGTTAATCCTGCTTCTGTCACTTCCTGCCTTTTTCTAAAGGTCAGACTGTAACGTACAGCACAACTGAGCACAAAAGCAAAGCGGCCCAAACAAAAGTCCAATATGTGACTCTCGAGAGACGTCTCTGCACGGCGCGTATTGGATGGGGTTGTTTCTGTTGCCTCTGGGGGAAGCTGGAAGCGTTTTGTCGTTCATGATATGGATGGCCTTGTTTTCCAAAGCATGAATGTTTTAGGGAGTATCATGGTCTCTCTGTTCAAACCATTCTCTGCAGGGTTCATTATTCGCCCACTCTGCCCTCAGTATGCAGAGAGAGAAGAGTAGTAACACAGCTGGAGCTTGACCAGGACCAACTAAATGGTCTTGGGCCTAAAAACATTTCAGGTTAACTTGTACGATATGAAACTGAGGTCCTCAGGAAGAGGTTTCAGTGTTCCTGGAGTCAGAAACTAACAACATGAAGCAGCTGTTCTACTCTACTCTCCTAACCTGAAGTACGAACTTCCTGAACACCTGAGGACTTCCAAGTCCAACACACTCACTTTGTCAAGATTTGTTCAGGCTTTCTAGGAAATAATAGACTGTAATAATTTTTCTTCAGATGCCTTTCTTATGCCTTTTTCACTTCGCATTAATTTTTTCCCTTGTAAAGCACTGCGAAAAGTCTGAAAAGTATATAAATCAGCTTAGCTTGTATCAAATGTAAACACAAAAACAGCTTTATTGACTGTTACAGGAACCGAGATGGTTCTGTCAATCGTCGATGGAAAGCATGGCTCACAGATAGATATAAAAACGATAAAATAATAAATATTGGGAAAGCAGAAGGGTGCAGCGGTTTGCCCTGTTGCCTTGCAGGAACTCCTTCAGCTCACACAATACTTGACTTCTTAAAGACCGACTTCCTGCAGGCGTCTGAAACGCAGCACGCCTACTTCAGGTCTTCCACACAGATCCTTGAAAGGAACCCCCGATGACTCAGCCCCCACACATCCCACCTGGACTGAAGATGACTAATCAGTGGCCGCCTCCGCAGTACACCTCCTCCTCCTCCTCCTCCTCCTCCTCCTCCTCACTGCAGTGGCTGCGGCTCCGGCTTCAAGCAGCCTGCAGCATCACTACAGGTGATCAGACAGAAAGAGACAGTCCACAAGTGAAGCGCCGACACGTGTCTGCTGGTCGTTCACATGGGTTTTATGTTCCAGATGGAAATGAGTCGGTGGGGGGAACAGAGGGATGCTTCACGAAATCCAGATATTTCAATTGAAGCTAAATTAAAATAGATATTTTGATGAACGTGTTACGGTGAAGTCTTTCTTGGACGATGCAAACCTGACACTCCTTTTAATGATTTGTTTTATTACAATAACATGTTGACTGATGAGTTTTTCTGTTTGGCTGCACAGAAATGTAGTGGTTCACTCTGGTCTCTCGCTCCCGGTTCAGGTCTGGCCTGGGGGGAGCTTTCTGTGTGGAGTTTGCCTGATGCATCGATTGAGAATTCTTTATTACATCAATGTTTTACCATCTTCATTTTGTCGTTGCAAGTTTAAGTTGCTGAAAAAAAGAACAAAGTACAATTCATCTGACACAGCGAGACTACAGACGACATTGCTGCTGGCAGGGGGAAATTTATTTTTAAACCTGTCACCTTTTGGATAACTTTGTTGGATGTAATGATTTTTTAATATATCAAAAGTTCCAAAATATTAATGTGTGACATGATTTCTTATAGTGACTGAAAAAAAAAGACTTGTTTAGTGAGAATAAAGCAATATTTTCGGTCCGTTTGGGGGTGGAGGGGTGTTTGCTTAGACAGCGGTGATTAAATTGTTTTCAAAAACAATATAAAAATACTGAAGCCTGAAATTGTCTTCTTAAACTTATTGCTACAGAAATTGGTGTTTTTCAGCAAAGCGCTGACGCGGTATCAGGATTTCCATCAGGTGTTCAACCAAATATCAACTTTTCTTTACCCCCAAATATTTTGCCATACACACAGCACTGGTGCTCTTCGCCTGTTACAAAGAGAGCGTTGTTTCTTTCACCTGTCTTTTTTTTTTGTTTGTTTTTTTATGCTGCCATCTTTTCTCTGAGCACCCAGTGAAGGGAAGGACCAGGCCAGGCGAGCAGGTTTCTGGCTCCGGCTCCGGCTCAGAGAACACTTAAAATGCAATCAGGTGAATCAGTGTGACGGGGAACAACAAGAGCCCGAGGCGGCCACAGGTCAGATCCCAGACCTCTCACCCTCTGCTCTCCCGCTGCTTACTCACCGCAAGATACAATCAGACCACGGTGTTTTTTTTGCAGGAGACAGACAAATCCCCTCCGAATGAGTGAATCAAGGAGAAAGACGAAAGTCACCACAAATAGATATGGCATTTATTTATTTCAGAAACTTGTAATACTGTGATCACTGCAAATGTCTTTTTCATACCTTTACACTTTACAAAGACAATGGATCCGGGATGTAAACAGTATTTTCCAATTCCGTAAAGCGTACGGTCCCTCTCGGTTCAGTTCAGAACTGGCTCTGCGAGCTTCCTGTGAAGCCCTCCCACCTCGCCGCAATCACTGACCTGGTAAGTTGTGCGTGACTCAAAAGAACCAGCAGTACAAACAGCTTCCCGCTGCAGGAAAAGTAGGCTTTCACTTTGTTTTGTTAAGTGAGTAAAGTTGAGCACCTTCCTCTGTCCGTCAGGAGCTGCACTGGCAGGGAAAAACCACGGAGCAACATCGAAACAAAAGATCGCACAGGAATGGACCGATAGACCCTTCTTCCATCCAAAAACCTGTAAACACGCAATCTTTTTTTATATAAAACATTGTGCAAAGGGTTTTTAAAAACAATATCTAAAAAAAAAAATAATAATAAAAAGAAGGAACATTTGAACATCTGAACATTCACATTTCCGATATCCTTCTGTCGAGCAACGTAAACAAAGCCGAGGGAAAATATATACTTAAAAAAAAAAAATAGATGCACGGTAAAATTAATGTTATTCACAACAGAAAACAAAACAAAACAAAAAAAACAACCTGGACTGATATTGTCTGAATTCAACATCCAACTTGATGCACACTTTTAAAGATGTCAGTAAAACATCTGCACTGCACATTCTGGAATTTGGCCATACTTCATTCGAAATACAAAGAACTAGAGCACTTTCCACGTACAATAAAATACCAAACACTGCCTTTAGTTTAACGTAGTCATCAGAGAACCAATTGACAATTCACTTTAAGAAACTTTAAGGGCAAGTTTTTGAAAAATGTCTCATCACTGATCTTTTAAACCAGACCAGCTTGTAAAACTGCTAAAACAACCAAATAAAGCATTTCTTCTCTACGGGTGTAACCGCCTTCCATCCAGGAAGATTCTTAAAACAGAACCGAACCTGGAGTCCACTCATCTGGTTCAACTGAATGGATTCGTCAGCTATAATAAACATCACTCTTCTTCAGGCTTGTTTATATCTTTTACATTCAGACCGGGTGTTGTATTTGTGCTTGAATGCAGCATCACTCTAAGATGCAAATTCACAATAAAAGATTGAAAAACTGGGAGTTTGCTTCTGCGTCGTCTGATGACGAAAGACAGGGAATTAAGGCTTAAACCCTGACTGCAACGAAAGACTTTTTTCCTGGAACATATTAAAGCGTCCTGTATCCACCGGGCTGACTGTGACTGTGTGGCTGTTGCTCGCGCGACGCCGGCTGAGCCACCTGATCTATAAGTATGTAATTGAATACAAAGGCACACACGCAATGTGGCAGATTTCCATACACTTCACACACACTCGTCCCTGCGTGGGCAGCCTGGCCTGCCTGATTGTGTTGGTGTGCGCATGTGAAAGAGGGAAAGGCTTGAAGCCTCCAACTTGATTAGAAGTGACAAATGTGTTGGTGTGAGTGTCACTGTACCAGGTGTGTGTTTATCTTTCAGGATTAAAAAACAAAACAAAACGAGCCTTTCCCTTTTATCCGCTCCCCAGGTGCTGTTTCAAAGGCACGTCCCTGCTCTGCCTGGGAGTAAATGACCAAAATAAGTGACCGTAGGCACAGCTGGATAGACTGATGTACATTCACACAACACACACACACACACACATACACACGCATGCATACACTGCCACTGGTGCAGCAGGTACTGTGGCTCCCTCTTTCTATCAAGTTCGGTAAATCCAACCATATGTGTAATTTTTTGTTGTCTCAAAATATCTCCAACAACAACAGAACCTGAGGAAAACTATAGATGTAACGACTGAAGCACAAACATCCACTTGCACATACATACTAGTACGCCTTAGATCTGCTCCTGTATTAATCAAAAATCAACCTCTGATTGTCTGGAAAAGCTGGTTTCTGATTGGTCCTCCTGTCCCGTGTGTGTGTGTGTGTGGCCTCCTGGGTTTGATGTCTGGCTCACTGCTGAAGAGGAAAAATACAGAGTGACTGGCAGCACGTTTACACATCATGACATTTCCACTGGTCACCACTAGAGGGCACTGTAAGCAACACGAAAGCAGGCTTGGGCACCACAAAATACAACATAATACAGAATAAAAAGCTTATAGTCAGGCTTCAACCAGAATTAAGAAAGAAAGCCATTAAATAATATAGCTAGTGACCGTTTGTCTTGAGGAACTAAACACTGATGTCCGTTGTACTGTACGAATAGAACAACTTATTTATTAGAAATATTATACAAGGAAATAAATTAACCGGGGGGGGGAAAAAAAAATAAAATAAAAATTAAGACCCCAAATATGCCATCCCGAAAAATGTCTTTCATTCGTTATCAGCTAGTTCTCTGAAGTCCAGACCGCGGGGAGACGAGCAGAGTCCTCACTCTGTGACATGAAGTGGTCGGTGGAGGTCGACGGCTCTTGTGCAGCAGAGACTGTAAATCAAGATTGTACAAGTACCCTCAGGATCATCCGGTTCCCACTTCAAGCGTCTACCCAGAGGGGAAAAAAAAAAAAAAAATCTCTCCCTTTTGGAGGGAAAAACAAAAAAGTCCTGACTTCTTCCTATTGCTTTTAAGACACATAAACTTGGGGTGGACCGAACTGCTCAGGATCTGCCCTGTGTTTGTTTTTTGGCACCACTTGCCGATGGCTTTTAGATACTGTCCTCCGTCAGATGTGAGCTTGTTCTGTCGGGGCTGAAAGGATGCTGTAATCCAGATGCGATTCAAAAGAGGAAAAAAGAAAAACAAAAAAACTGTACAAATCCAGGTTTCTCTCCTGTGTAACGATGGATGAGTGACGAACAAACCGTTGGATTGTTCAGTGGCTTCGGCGTTTGAGGAGAGTAAACACTAAATTCCGTCTCTGTCCTCTGACCTTTTTTTCTGGTGTACCTGTCGGACTGGTTCTCGAAGTCACCTGGACGGTTTGGCGGCGCCTCCTCTGGCTTTGTTTGACTTCATTTGGCACAAGAGACTAAAAAGCGTCGTCCAGAGCGGCTGGTCGTCATTTGAAAAAAGGAACTGAACAATGCAGAAATGCGAAAATGGCAAATCTCCCAAAGCGTGACTCACATCTGCGTTAAACTGTCAGAAAGGTGTGAGTCCTTACAGTCAACCGTGGGAAAAGTGTCGGGATGTAAAATCAACTTCTTCAGGAAAAGGAAGGAGGAGACGCACCAAAGTATGAGTATATATGAATGTGAGTTCAATAACTGTCATCGTGCCACAGGAGATCAGATCTGGTAAACTTAAAGAAACCGAATCCACTTGACCATAATACCTACTCATGTTTGAAGCGAGTGGAAGAGGGCCGAGCGCCTCAGCTGAGTTCAACAAGTCTCCGCTCCTCTTGTTTGTAATTATTTCCATCGATCCTCTCCCCTGCGTCTCCGCCAGGCCGTGTGTGCTGATGTGCTGTGTGTGGATGCGTGTGTGTGAGAGCTGGGGTGTGCTGGTGGTGGGTGGGGGTGGGGTCAGTTCATGTCGATGGTGTTGAAGACCCACTCGGTGAACTTCTTGAGCTTGGCGGCGGAGGTCTGGGACTCCTCCTGCAGTCTCTGGTTGTCCTCCCACAGCCGCTTGATCTGAGTCTGCAGCCGCATCTTCTCCTCCCGCTCCTGCGGCAGACGGAAGACATGAAGGAGGCGAGGAAACGACGCAACACATCAGAGCAACTCCAAGCTGGAGCAGAGCAGCTTTAATTCTTACAAGTTGTTTACCTGCTACACTGCAAGTGATTTTATTAAACTGGGCGAGGCTGTAAGTTTGATGCTGCTCTCCGCCATGATTTGAACTCGCAGCAGTGAAACTGTGCAGTGTAGTGGCACAACGGCATGAAATCTCACTGCCAGCGAGCCATTCTTGGTCCACGTGCCGTATATTTGACTCCCCTGCACTACTTTTTTTCCCCCAAAGCGATGTGCTCAATAATAGTTAATAACTTGTAACAGTTTTAAAGAAACAAGAAGCCACTTTATATATCTATAAAGGGTTGCTTCAATAATAAAAAAATAGGACTGATATCTCTGTAACAGATGAAACTGAAGCTGGATGAAGTGCAGCGTAACAATTTCCGACAGGGCACAGACAGCTGAAGGCTTCCTCAAAATTGCCTGAGACATAAATCACATCAAACTACAGCAAATCCGGACGTGGAAACTTCTCTTTCTCCCTCTTTTTTTTGCTATTAAGCGGTCACACTAATTAAGCAGGCCACAATGTCAGCAAGCAGAACCTCAAAGCAACTTAAAGCTTCAAAAGGAAAAAAAACGAGCTCCAGCAGCAGGGGACCTGTTAGACTTCCACAGCTTAGAGCAAGGTGACGGATTTAATGTGTCTCAGCACCAAATCAGAGGATTTCAGGAAGACAAAAATAGACCCTGGAGCTGATTTTATGATTACAGTATGATGCAGCCGTGGATCCCATCAGGTTTGCAAAAAAGTTGCATTTATACATTTTTTCTTGTTGTTAGATTTTTGTTGGTCAGAAACTACTGCACCATAAAAATCCTGTTTTAACTGGATTGGTGTGTGTGTGTGTGTGTGTGTGTGCGTGTGCGTGTGTGCAGGAGTGTTAGGATTGCACGCTTTGCTGCACCTTTTTCAGGTCCTCCTGCAGCATCTTCACCATGGCCTCGAGTTTGGTGACCTTCCTCTCCAGCCCTATGTGGCCTTCACTGTGGAAGGGAAAAAAAAAAAAAAACAGCTTTCAATTTTTATTTCATCTTCCAACCTTCAGTTTGTTTTTACCAATACTTTCTGTTACAATCTATCCTGACCAAATCTATTATTCTGACCCGGCAGACATGCCCACAGAATAAAATCTGTCAGGAATAAAAGACTTTGTTCTCTCTCTTGTGTGGATGCTGAAATAGAAGAGCTGCAGGCCGGAGGCCACCTGTGTTTACGGCATATTTCTTATCCAGGAGCATTCTGGACGCAGCTGTAACGCCACAATACCTGTAATCATGTTCCCTTTCAGGTTTTAATGGAGTCTGGGGTGAATGGAAATGAACAGAGAGTCTTTGTTGCGTCACCTCGAAGAGGGCCGTGACATTGGGGCGGGCTGCAGCTCGATGTGCGGCTGCTGGGGGCTGGAGGCGCCGCTGCTCCGGTGGTTTGCGTCCCCAAACACATAACTTCTCTGGACTGGAGGGGGTGGGGAGCAGTGCATGAGACAGATTAAGATGTGCACGGCATTTTCATGTATCACTCGAGGAGTATCGACATGTGTCATCTACCATAATGTGTGTTTCTTTCATTCTCAAAGGTGTTGGCCACGTCCACCAGGTGAGTCCACTCCAGGGGGCTGTCCCGGTCGGAGGATGGAAGAGGCATCAGCTCCTGGGGGAGGGGCCCACGGTGACGCTCCACCAAATCCACCAGCGACGTGTCGGACGCCGAAAGGTCACCTGCTCAATTCACAGTTGAGAAAGAAACGGATCAGCTCAAGTACAAGCCCCGGCATCAGAGGAGCGCCTCGCCCTTCGTCCTGACCGTGAAGCTTGACGCCCAGCTTGTAGGAGGGCCGGCGGAGGGGCACGCCGCGCGTGGTGGGCGAGCGCGGGAGGGTGGAGCAGCTGAAGAGGACGTCGGCGCCGAGCGTGGGTTCGGTCACCGAGTCGCTGAGGGAGGGGAGGCGCTGGCCGCGGTAGATGCTCTCGTCTGACAGGGTGCGGTGCAGCGAGCGGCGGCGGCTCAGAGGCTGGCCCGGCGGGGATTTCTGACCGTGCTGTGAAGGCAATTTCACCGTCATTGTCTTAATCACATATTTTCATTGCTATTATTGTTTTACATATTTAATGTTCTGGCTAGTGAAATTTTCGTTTTTCGACTGGCAACAACTGTTTAAAGTTTTGTAGTGTACAATATTTGAAAGAACGTTTTGGGCCATCAAAAATCATTTCAGGAAAAAAATCCCAGAATGTTCTGGGCAGCAGCTATTTTTAGCATTAAATCCAACTCTGTTTTTTTCTCTACCTGTTCCTGGGAAGACTATGAAAAACAGGGCGGCAGTACCTTCTCCTTGTGTTTGCGAGGATGGGGGGGACTGTCGGGAACGCTGTGCCGCTTCACGTCCTCCTCCATGGTGGACTTTGCGTGCGGCTGGGGGGAGTGCATGTCTCGAAGAGACGGCCTGGCTGCTGGGGTCGGGATCACGTCGACTCCACTTTCTCCTGGAGATTTCCTGAAACGCACAATCGACCCAATTCACTGCAACGGTCAAAGAAGTGCAGGACGAGGCACAAATGTCACACAATTGCTCTGAGAAATGTAAACGGACACAGTCATTCAGTAACAGGAGCCTGAGTGCTGTACTCTCATCAGGCCACAAGGGGGTAACCAAGTAGTGCTGTGATTATTACTGCTAAAGACGCCCCTAGGAAGACTGTATGGGTGCAAAGCAACAAGATAAAATGTGATCTAATATGGGAGATCTGCAATAAATAGGCATTAAATTCATTTTGGTTATTTTAGTAAACAGGAATGCAGAGGAAAATACACAGGTGTGCTACTGCCTGCTTGCTATTGTGGAAAGAAAAAGCCTGCATTACACTGCATTTTAATTATCTCAAAATCAGTATTATACTCCCTGCAGTATCTAGATGTTCCTCCTTCCAGTAGATCTGCAGCTTGTGTCAAAAAAAACTATAATAGCATTCTGAAAGATCCTCCCAGTGAAACAAAGCTAAGACGGAGACATCAAACGCAGACTGCTGCAGCTATATATGCTCCAAAGCATTTAAAAATAAGATCCTTCCTCACTGTTATTGACAGGCTGCACTGTTCCTTCTCCTCATCTGCCCTTACTTGCGCGTGTCTCCGAAGTCGACGGAGTTGATGGTGGAGCCAGGCTTCCTCCAGCCAATCAGGTACTTGGACTGCGCTCCCTGGCGGGGGTAGAAGCTCTTGGGCCCGGGGGACACCGAGGACTGGGACGAAGGGGAGGTGGCGGAGGAGGACGACTCCTCTCTGGGAGAGCTGTGGCCCGAGTGCCTGGCACTGAGGGACAGGAGAGACACAGGGAGGAGATATAAATGAAAGGGACATAAATGATGCATCATAATGCCGGGTTCAAAACCATCTGATAGTAGCAGGACACATTTTACTACTCTAATAGTGGAATTATTTAGAAAGCTTGAGAAATCAGTTTTGACCCTCATGGAATATCACTGCAACCACTGAACGAAACCGTGAAACCAGAAGAGCCGCTCCACCGGCCTCGTCTCTGCTGGAGAAACCAGTGCAGCTACTAAAACCCGGGACTGGTCGTGTTCCACATGTCCTGAGGTCTAATGTGGAAAGATAAGAGGGGGTCAGAATTCCTCATTATGCTCGCTGTTCCAGGAAAGCCTGGAGTAGTGAGTGGAAATAAGCTGCAGTGGTCAGTCAAACACTGGGATGACTAATTATTGGTGGTCAAATATACAGTTAAAAATCACATCTAATAAGTTGTATAAGAAGGACTCAAACCTCTGACTTCCTCAATGCAAAACTCAGAAATTTAGTTTCTGTTTTGCTATTTGTAAATGTGTAGATATATATTAAAGAGAACAATCAACTTTTCTACTGCAGAACAGAATAAACACCTTAAAATACTGTTCTATCCATTCAACCAGAGACAGCAGTGAAGTCCAACAATAACAAACTGTAGAAAGAGCAAAACCCGAGGAGACGGCACAGATTTATTTATTTATTTTCAAACTCAGCAGACTGATTGTTTTTGCCATCTGCTTCAGATGATGGTTACCTCAGCCTCCACCGAGATCGTGTTTCTTTCAGGGTAAACAGTCCCTCTAAGATGAGTAAAAAACTGTTTTCAGCAAGAACTTGACCAGATTTACGTTTCGCAGCCCTCAAGGTCACTTCGTACCATTTTGGGAAGAAAGTCTGAATTTAGCTCACATCAGTTTTTACTGGTTGCACCGTGTGTGTCACAAAAAGACGAACCTGGAGTGCGACGCGGCGTCGCTCAGGCTGTAGGTGCTGCTGTCCCGGACCAGGAGGTGAGTCGGGGGGCTCCGGCCCGTTCCCTCCATGCTCCGTTCCCCTGGGGGTCCGGGAGACTCGGCGGCCGCCGGCGACCTCTCCAACATCCTGCGGCCTCCCTCGGTGGGGCTGTGCCACGGCGAGGCCGACCTCTCCCTGCTCTCCCGGCTGCCGCTGGGCGCCAGCAGCGAGGTGGTGCTGCCGTGGTGGGAGTGGGGGTGGGAGTGGTGCGGCGCCCCGTAGGAGCTGGTGTCGATGCCGCTGTCGGCCGAGACGCCCTGCAGGTATCCGCCGCCCCCCAGGCCGTTGGGCTCCGTGTCGCCCTGGTCGCCGCTGGAGCCGCCGCCCGCCCCCATCTCGTACCATTTGTCGCTGTCGCTGTGGCCGCCGCTGGAGGCCGTGCTGGACAGAGTGTTGCTGCTGGAGTGACCTGAGTAAGGGCCGTCCGACTGCCAGAAACGCAAAACAGACGAGCAAGAAAGTTTGGACATAAGATGACCAGGAAGCCGTCATAAAAAACACCTCCACCTGTAATAATTCACTGTGATTACACCGCAGGGCAGAGCAGTTAAACTGGACTGAAATTAATGAGATCAAACAGTTCAGGGAGCCTGACCTGGCTGCCCTTCTTTGGGGAAATGTGGATGACTTGCTCCTGCCTCTGGATGCGGGGCGCTCCCGAGTAGCTCTGGCCGGACTTGGACACCGGGGCTTCTGCAATCAGAAACGGACCATTACACACAGCCGGTGCCGGCGACACACTCGTGTGCAGACCTTGCGGCACAAACGGATGCCAGAGAGATTAATCCATTCTCCGCTCGTCTCTGTGTATATAGTTAGTACGGCGACCGCGATGCCGCGGGGCTCGCAGCGCCGGCATCGTTGTCATTCTGCATCTGCCGCGTCCGCAAACGCTGCGCACATCAAACAGAAATTTGTCCGCAGACGTTCCCTGCCGGCTTTGTTTGTTCTGGGCAAGCTGTGCTGCATGAGAGAGTGTGCGTATGTGTCCCGGAGCCAAACTCCGAGTTTATAAATGGGACTATTGTGTAATTGTCTAGATGTTATGCAAGACACACGGAGTAGGCAGCTAATGACCACCGCACCATGAGAGAGATAGCTGAGGGAGGTATCATAACATCTGCTGGGAAGAAACTAGAAATCCAGATTCTTACTTGGAATATTCATTACTCTCCATAGTTGTGCTGCAGCCCACGGGGCTCTCTGCACTAATTAGACAAAGCTGCACGTGTGCATGCCGGCCTGTTTGAGGTTTTGCGGATATGCATGCAGGATTGTTTTTATTGTTTAGAGTCTTAAGAGTTGTTGGAGATCTGAAAGAGAAAACAAAGGTCTTGATATGTACAATTTTGTGGCGGCAAAGACGGAACAAGTGCATAAAAGTCGGGACAAATGGTAATTTTCTGCATGGAATACTCATGTAATTGCATGCGGCAAAGACTGACGGGCAAGAAGTGGATATTTTGTCCTCTGCGTGACTCGTGCTGTTTCTAAACACAGCCTAACCACATTTTTGTGAAGACCAGTGGGTCAAAGGGTAAATCTGGCAGAGGGAAGAAAGAGCGGAGTCCTAAAAGCACAGAGACGGCAGCCCGGACCGGACACTTGGCCGACTTCACCTCGCTGGCCCGGCTTGCATTGTTCCACTCTGACCGATAATGACAGAAGTGCCCTAAACCGCCGCAGAATGAGAGGCCGGGGCCTTTAACTGTGATCGTGGCCGTCAGGAACAGGTTGACGACATGCCCGAAACTAGGCTGGTCAACGATCAACCAAAGCAACATCCCTGCTGGGAATACAAGCAGCAGCGGAGGGGAATACAGCCAAGAGAGAGAGAGAGAGAGAGAGAGGGGAAAAAAATATATATACTGCATGAAAGAATGCGACTAAATGAAAGGGAATGTGCAGGAGAGTAAAAAGATGAATGACAGAGGAATAGAGGCAGCAGTGGTGAAAGAGGGCCAGACTTAAGGGTGGGAGGAAAGGAAGTCACACAATGAGGAGGCTGGCTGACTTTGACAGGAAATAAAGGAATTTTTCACCTTCATTAAACTTTGCAGAACAGAAAGGAACGTCGCGCAGGCAGAGCCATTAAACCAACACCGAGTTCTTCCCCCAACTAAACAATTCTGCCTGCTTTTTTCTGTTTGTCTCATTAGGTCGCCACCATTTTGTTTGCAGAGACATTAAGACCTTCCCTGTGAAGGCAATATAATTCACAGCTTGCAGAGACGGAGGAAGAGGAGGTGGGAGGAGGAGGAGGAGGAGGAGGAGGAGGGGGGAGAAGTGGAAGGAAAGTGCTGTTAGAGGCACTGAAGCTCCTGTCAGAGTTAGTATCTCAGCACTGAGGGAAAAAGCTGCTGCAGGAAAAAAAAAAAAAAAAAAAAAAAAATGTCACTGGCAGACGAGGCGGCGCGCACATTAAACACCACACTCTTCCAAATACCTGTCATTTTAAGGGATTTAGAAGCTGATGAATATGGATGATTCCATTCCCGTTTCTTGCTGTTTAGATGTCAGCTGACCTCTTTTTCTTGCATGTGCAAATGCATGTCCATTTCAATGCGCAGCTTTGTTAATATACAGGCAAATGCATCTCCACTGAAAGAACCTGGCCACTTGCACTGCATTAACGGACGCTCCAGTAAAAACATTTCTTTCCATGCCATTTCAGCTCATTAGGCAAGTTGTCAATACCAGAAAATTTGTGTCGGTCTTAACGATGGGAGTTAAGAACCAGCAGATACCTGATGACCCCCGGTCGCCTCCGCCCCCTTCCTCCATTCTCGACCAGTTGGGAGTCGACTTCCCGCTGGAGCCGCCCTCTCCAACGATCTCTCTTCTCTCCGTGGACATCGGAGAATGGCGGTTGCTTGCAAACCTGATAAGTGAAGACACACGGGGGGATACTTCTGAAACCGCTTAAATGTGGGTTATTGCCGATTTTAAAATGCAGAGCTGGAGATGACAGAGAAAAGGAGATTAAAACATAATACGTTCCTTTCCCACAGGCACCAGTGGGTGGAATAAAAAATTTAAAAAAAGAACATTTTTTTCCAGAGACAAAGACACAAACGCTAGCACCTCTCGCTCCTACACTAATACCATACACTGTTACAACTGTCAAAGGGATAATTTCAAGCCAACATTTGTTCCATTGCCAGAAACATATAAAATTAGGTAATCCACCTGACTGAGCTTCTTTAGCACACATTTTAATGCTCTCTGAGGATGGGAAGAGAAATATACTCACATAAATAGTACATCCATCATACATTCAAAATGGATTTCCCAAATTCAAGAACATAAATTAGACATAAAATAAAAAGAGTGGTGGTTAACTTTCAGATCAGAGGAAAAACAGCGTTTTGCTTACTGCTCAGGCATGGACTTCTGTCTCCAGTGGGCCGAGCTTCCAGAAGCTTCGCTGGAACAAGACAGGTTGCTTGGAGAGCTGCGGTTGTGAGGGGATCGCCCCAACGCCAGGGAAGAAGCCAGGCTGTAGCTCTCACTGCCTGGAGACATCCTGGTAAACAAACAATGGAGCCGCGTGAGGCTTCTGTTTAAAACGGCGCAGAAAAACTAAAACAAAACTGCCATAACTAATTATAATTTATTGATCGGCTTCAGCTGCTGGTGCGAGTTGCGGTGCTCTAAGTGTTTGTTTTTCAGCTTGCACTTTTCCCAGCCTCCACCCTGGAAATGAACGCGGTATTCAGATTGGACATGCCGGCGGGCTCTGACCTCTTGGTGTCCAGAGGTCGGCCATCGCTGCTCACGCTGCGCGGGATGACAGCGCCGCGCTCCAGCCTCTCGGCCGACAGGGTCTTCCCCACGGAGCTGCCCAGGCTGATGGCTCGGTTGGGTGTGTGCGGCTGCGGCGAGGCGGTCAGCGACTGCTGGGGGCTGCTGGACGTCCTCTGCCACTTGTTGTTGTTGCTGCGGAAGGGGAACTTGTACTCGAAGGAGCCGCTGTCGCTGCTGCTGCCCTTGTATTCTGAGACGGGCGTTCGATAGAGCTCCGAGCAACCCCTGCACACACGAGCACACAAGTTGGAAGAAGTTTGAGAGAAATCCGTTGGTGTCGTAGAGAGGTTCCGGAGAACACTAATGATTTTTTTTGTGCAGCCCTGAAACACTTTCCAGAAAGCGAAGCCTGCGTGGGACACACACTTCCCCTTCCTCTTTCACTGACCTGCGTGGAGTGGCGTCGTCGTGTGGCGGGATGATAACAACGCGCACCGTCACCGAAGTCCGGAGGAGGTCAATCATCTGCTCGTGGGTCAGTGTTGCGACGGCAACTTTGCAGATTTCTACCAGACGGCTTCCCTGCCGGAGTCCCGCCTGCCAGGCATAGCCGTACGGCTCCACCTGGGATCGACAGGGGATCAGTACACCATTCATCCACTGAATGTGCCACAACACACCTAAACTAACCACATGGCGCTAAACATGAAGGAACGTCAGTGACAGAAACAGCATGACATCGTATTTTGAGGCATACTGTTGCACTGGTTATTCTGAATGGACATCTGAACGCTACAGAATAGGAGCCAATCACATCCAGATGTGCTGTGAAAACAGCAGTGGTGAATTACAGCCTTTCAGAGGACCTTATGTAACGACGCATACCTCCGCCACGATGCCTTCGTAGTTCACGTGGAAGCCGAGCTGCCCCAGGCCGTTTCGACGGAGGGTCATCTCTGACGTCTCGCAGCCCTTGGTGAGAAACTGGACACGAGCAGAGAGACACGATGTAGAATAAAGCACAAACGTGACGAATCAGTTTCACATGTGCACATGCTACGTGTGACTACATGACAGCCTAATGTTGTCTACATGCTTGTGTGGGTTTCCCCCAGGTACCTCAGTTTCCTCACAGAGTTCAAAACCTTGAATTTGAGGCTAATTTGTATTTGCGATTTCCCACAGGAGGATGATTGTCTATGTCCCGTGACACACTGGTGATCAGTCCACCTACAGTCATTAAGACTGGTTAGATAAGGAGGTAGAGAAAACGAATGACCACCCTTGAAAGATTTCATGTAGATAAATGACAAAAATGAGTCACTACATCATAAATCATGTACTTCTCAATAGATATGTATAGTTTCACTAATGACTGAGATAAACACAAGTTTTCCCTCTTGTTGTGACACTTCATCAGTTTGGTGTTTTAAAGAGAATATTTTAAAACTTTTTGTTGATATTATTGCAGAGTGCAAGTCTTTGCTTTCAGGTAGGGTGGAGTGCAACTAAGTAGCAAACCTTTAAAACAAACAGTGTCCTGTTAAGAATCTCGGATGGACGTGGCCAACTGGGAGAATGTGGTTCTAGTTTCTAAAGTTCCACTTGCAGGATTCAATTTACCAATAAATTACAGATTTATCAAAAGTAATTTTAACCATATTTGAGCCGGATATGAATTGAAAGGTCTCCAATTAGCAGGCAACTGTGTACGTTTTACCCCGAGTCATTAAGTATGGAAGGATTTTATCTTTGCACAGAAGACGAATTCTTTTGATGCACATTAAAAAAAAAGTCCTCTTAAATCACAATTTAATTGCTTGGTTTTCCACCAAGTTTGAGACAGTTTTTTTATTTTTCTTTCATGGTTTGCCATTTTGGTTTTAATATTGTTTCAGTATATCGCTTTATGCCAAAACTAGTTATTTAAAAGTGCTCCAAGAATAAAGTTGAGGTCATTAGTGTCCATAATTCTTATAGAATGGCGGTGATATTGCTCTGCAACAGTGTGCTCCCCTGGTAATTATGACTACATTTTTATTTGCAATCACAATGCGCCTGGTATCTTTCTGTCTGATCAGCGTCAGCAACAGTTCTATAGAATGGAAAATTTACAGGAAAGCATGAATAACTCCTGCTGGTGACTGGCACCTGACGGAGACCGTTATTGTACTCTGATGTTTCTGAAAGCGTGCGTGGGTGGAGAAGAGAGTGCAAGAAAAAAAGTGAACGAACAAATGGAGAGAAGCGACTCTGAAGAAAGAGAGGGGGGGGGGGGGGGGGGGGGGGGGGGGGGGGGGGTTACAAACGGAACATAAACGACGCCAGTTCCACAAACCGGGCGACCCAAGGCCATTTCTCTTCCTCACTCGGCACTGAGGTCATTCAGATGATTGAACTTCACTGCCAAAAGCACTGAAGGCAACATGTAGTTAGTCCTGAGCCCTGAGCCAAACACCAGTGTGTGTTTGCATGTGTGTGTGTGCAGATCAAACAAGCTGATGCTCCATCTAGGTTACATAAACATATGAAAGTTGCATGAACACACACACACATACACACACTGTCTAAAGGTGAGAAGAGGCTGGGGAAATGAATGTGTTCTAAAGCACTGATGATTACATAACAACACCTTTTTTCCCCCTCCCGACCAGTTTCCATGGAAACAGCTCAGGACGGAGCGGCGTCATTTCACTGTATGTGTGTAGGTGTGTGAGCCATTATGAGTATTGTCCAGAGGTGTTTCTGAAACTCCCTCAATAAGCTGAGACCAGTAATGAGGCAGCAGCTCTGGCATACAGACACAAAAATGCTGTCATTCTGGCAGACTGACAGCCGGCGCTGAATGGTGGGAGAGACTGAGTGGGCCAGGTGACTGATCAATGGCAGCCGGCGGCATTCTCCATTGATCCCGCCGTACGATTGTGGTGTTTACATGAATGAAGACATGTCATCTCTGAGCCATTTACAAGTCATACCGAGTCTTCCAATGGCCGCGTGGAGTTTGGTTTAGCAGTGTAACTGGAGCCAAAACATATTTTTGCAGACAACGCAAAGAACAGAAGGGTTAGGCTCCAAATTCAAATCTACTTCAGGGAAGGATCAGCGCGAGCAGGGCTCTGAAAGCTGATTTACAAAAAGCACAACTGTCATCATGGTTGCCTTCTTCAGACTCCTGATCAGAATAAACACAGAGCTAAAGTAACAAAGGGTTGCTTACACAACTAATGACATACTAACATAACCTCGGGTCTCACGAGCAAAATACTAAACAATAGCCACCTCCAGTGTCTCGCAGAACTGTACCCACAAATAAGCTGTTCGTGTCTCAGTTGTGATCACTGCCTTTTCAACATAGATGAAACGCCGTGCGGAGAGACACTGTTGAGACCAAGCTTATCCTCCATTTTCTGAGTTATGAGACTGACAAGTATTATTCTGTCAAGTATAATTGGTATCCGGCGAAGAAATAGCCTTCTACAATTACGTACCCCTGAGAGCCAGACAGCATTCAGAGGAAAGGTGCGGGATGGTGCACTTTTTTTTTTTCCTCTACATGCACTCAGTCTTCATTGAGAACAACTAAAAAAAGATGCTGTGCTCCAAGAGCACTATGTGGAAATGAATCCTCAGCATTAGGTAAGTGCGTGTGTGAGCGCACGTCTCTCTCTATACTTGTGGGGACATCAACCTGATTGCACACTGACCCACAGGGATTGATGTCACTGTATGGAAAAACATTAAGTTCCCCATAAGGACAAACATACATTTTTTAGGTGATTAAATATTTCAGGGTTTGACTTCAGCAAGCAGAGCTCATCGTTTTAGTGTGATTTTGCAAGAAAATTCAATTCAGCAAAATACGTGAAAACATCAGGCGTGTGCGCACGTTTCCTCACCTCCAGTCGTTTGACCACCTCCTTGAAATCCTCCGTATTGTTACTGATACTCCTCAGAGACACGCTCTCCCCTCGCTCATAGAAAATCCTCAAAGACGCCGGGCTGCTGAGTGTCCAGCCGATCACGTCCTTGGTGGCGCAGTTGAACACCACAGCCTTGGCCTCCTGGTCCAACAGGATGAGGAAGTCATTGGAAATGGCCAGAAGGGCCTCCAGCTCCCCTCCGGTGCCGTGGTCCTCGGCATAGACCGGCCAGGCGATGGCCCCCAGGCTGCGCAGCTCCGCCCCTCCGTACGGCCGGGTCTTCTCTTTCTTCTTGTGGGCCAGCGAGATGAAGGGGAACTTCCCGGAGGGGTCGATGGGCGTGCTGGTGGTGTGGCGCTCGGCCAGATCGCGCAGGTACTCCTGGCGCGTCCGGGTCGCCATGGCCTGGAACTTGTGTGACTTGTGGGCGGCGTTTTCCGCGTTGATGACCTTGGCCAGCAGGAAGTCCCGGAAGACGGAGGACTTGGGGAAGGTCACGCCCTCGGGGATAGGAGGGCCGAAAGAGGGCACGTCTTTGGAGCGGGTGACTGCCACACTGCAGAGAAAGCAGATATGGAAATTAAATGAGGTAGGAGATCAAATACGAGAACAATCATTTAGAGGCTAAATTAGTTCAGTTGTGTGTAATCTTCTAGAAATGTTAAGCGTAATATTGCTTACATTGACAACATCATCATTACTACAATGATCTACTTTTATATTCACAAACGAAAAGAAATGTTTAGATAGAGACCATGTTTAATGTAAAACCTCAAATAAAAACTAGCCTGTAGTGGTTGAATGGATCTTTAAGGTGATAAAAGTGGCTAAAAAGGCAAAGTTTCCTTCTAAGGCAAAACACGTCTGCATTTTCATCACCTCTCTCAGATTAACGAGCTGCCGCTGACTTTATTAGACTAACAGTTATTAAATTCAGAGTTGCAGAGCAGCTATGTGCTTTTGCTGCCTTTTGTCTCTTCCACTCCTCCACTATCTTTATCCCGTCTTCCTTCTATTAAATCCCCGGAATGGCCATCTGAAGCCGCTTGCCCCGTCTGGTATGTCAGGAACTCAGCTGAGCAGCCGTGGAGAGCAACACGAGAAGGGGAGGATGAGTGGAGACGGCTATATGAAAACCTCCCGGAGGAAAAAAGGCCCCGGAAAAACCCAGAGAGAGAGAGAGAAAAACAAAATATGGCTGAGAAAACAGACTGTGTAGGAGAGTCTGGAAAGATAAGGGGGCTGATGTCTTGCGGGGGGGTGGGGGGGGGGGGGGGGGGTGATGTTTTCATGAAATTTGAGACAAACAGACTCACATCAGTGAGAAAAACTAAGCAACAGTGCTCTGAAATGGACTATTACTATATACGGCCCGAAGAGATCCACTCCCGGACTTGGATCATCTGTCCTCATGACGTCATGAGTTAAATCGCAGATATTCTCACCGGCGGTAATTGCCAGGTGACAAGAGCAGCACAGGAAGTTTGCGCCATCATCCCACACGCTCCCCTGCTGACACGCATCAGCATGCATGTTGACACCGGGATTAATCGCATTGTCTAATAAGCAATACCGATGTCACCCACGTGTTTCTAAACATACCCCAGAGACACCCCGTCCACACCGGAAAACCTGCGGTGCACAGTTATACTGTCAAATTACTGACACCTCTATTCCCACCTATTCCTGTTCGCAACAGTCTGAGGTAAGAAAGGAAATATCTGTTTTTCTGGTTGAAATAGCCTGCGAGTAGTGAGAAACCGAGGCTGGAAATATCCACGGAAGTCTAAGTATGTAACAATACTGCTCATAATATCCACATGTATTATGTGTGAAGTTCTTGGAGGTAGAAACGGCTGTGGCACACGTCACGGAGGTCACTTTGGCTGCGGCGATACGACCACCATTGTTGTCAACTGTGATTAATGTTTCCGAATCCAAAATTCAGTACAAGTTCTACACATGATAATAAATGTCTTATACAAGGCATAAGTAGAGAGTAAATAAATGTATGCATAAAAAAAACCACATATATACAATTGCATTTTTAATAGTCCACCAAAAGATGCATACACTGCAAAAAAAGGGCAGCCCAAATACAAGATAAATACTTAAAACTAGTGAAATGATCTATCAGTCCATGCAGCAAGTAAATTTTACTTAATTTTGATATAAGAATTTTAAATCAAGAAATAAGTCTCTCTATCTTAAATATATCTTGAGATGAGACATTTTGACTGAAACCCAGACTAATGAGCTTGGTAACGTTTAGAATTTTTGCAGTTTTTGCAGTGTAGTAGATATTTTAATGACACTAATTTTAAAACTACCACGACAGTATCATGTGTTAGGCTGAATACCCGAATGGGTACAGGTATACAGTATTTTTGAAAGCTTGGAGCATGTGTATTTTATTATATATGTTTTTTTTTGTTTGTTTGTTTTTTTGCTGCACATATACACACCGGCAACATCTCGATGTTTATAGCGTAACATTGCTATGCATTATACGTCCATCATAATTACATAATTATCAGCTTCAAGGGAAAAAGAAGAAAGGCAGTTGACAAACATTGGCACGTTCCCAGTAAAGGGACGAGAGCATTTGCACTCAAGTTAATCTAAATTAAACCAAGCATGCTTCCACATGCAGTAATAACTGGCATGTTACTTTTGTGATTAGACATGAAGGTTAGTCTTCTGTCAGCCTGCACAAATGCAAGCGAGAGTACTGCAGAGTTGTATTTCTTTTCCATAACAGCTTTCCCTAAAAATAGTGTTTCTTGAAATACTAAAAAAAAAAAAGAAGCGGTTCACCTTGTAACACTATCATTTTTTACTGTTACCAGCATATCATCGATGCCCCCAGAAAATCTCAGTCTTGACTCACAGCTCAGCTGCAAGCGGAGGACACAATAGCCCGGCTTTATCTGCGAGCACTTCTCTAAAAGACAAATGAATCATGCGGGGTATTTCGGAGAGGAGCGGCTAAAGTGCGCGCAGGTACGCAGAACAAATGATTTTAATAAAATGTGACCTTTTATTCTTACTCTCTTCCATCACTGCTGACATCGCTCAGTGCTTTACATTGGAGCTCTAAAAGCACTTGTTGTGAGTCAGTCAAAAGACCTGTGACTCACGCAGGACAAAAGTGATGGAGAGACTGAGCAATGGAAGCAAGAGAACAAGATGGACAGTGTTCCAAAAAAAAAAAAAAAAAAAAAAAAAAGTGAATGAAAAAAGGGAAAACGAATGAGGGAAGCGGGAGAGACGGGCAAAGAGAGGAGAGGCGGTGGGGGATGCTGGGCTGTGTGGCTGCTGTGTGATCCTTGAGGCAGGAGGCTTGGCAGCAGAAATGAAAGAGTGCATTCCTGCGGTTTCAGTGATTTGTGGGCTTATAAATATCCAACGTGTGGGCAGTTCCGCTTTTCCAGTATCCACGACCTGCTGCCCACTGAGCCAGGCCAAGAAAAAGAACATGTCAATACCTGCTGGAGTGGGAGGCTCAGAGAGGTAGGTGTGTGCGTGCGGGCGTGTGAGCGCGCAACAGAAGGAACACATGCTTTTGTCTACTTGTGACAACTGCTGCTCAGAGTGTGCGCCATTTCCCATGGACTATTGAACACCATTTAGTTAGACTGGCAGAGACTGTTAAGAAATTAAAGGAGATTGGCAATCAAATAAATGTAAATATGCATGTGATGGTGCAACAAATTGTAAACAGTTCAGCTTGCATGCAAGTCATACAACCAACAGTCAGAATGTTCCTCTTTTAATGCCAGTATGACATTGTTTAAATGGAGACACTCAGGTCCCAAACAGAGGGCGAAGATAATACAGCCCATCCTGATATTTGCTTTAAAAGATCTCCCTTCATGTAACTGTTGCTAAAGGTACCGATATCAGGAATTTAGCCTCCCGATTACTGCACTTCGCAAAACGCCTTGCATTTTATCAGCATTTAAAATTCAAATACTGTTAAAGATTGTAAACAGAGGCTTCAAACGCGCAGTATTTTTGGGGAAAACTGATTATAATACTTGACAACAAATTGCACTGAATTTTGATTTAGTGCTTTATTTTTTTCAGATTAGTCATCTAGTCGTAATCAAAATCTTTGTTCAGCCGACAGGAAAATGAGTCACCAGGAAACATCCTATTTATCACATCCTTCATTTCATTATTCCGTTTTATCCCCTCAGGGCCAGGATGAAACATTTTTGGAGCTTTAAGGGTTAAAAAAAAAAAAAAAAGCTGTGAAGTTATTCTCAACAGAAGCCAGAAATGACTTCATCTCTGTAATGTGGCCCTTTATCATCATCATAACTCTGTTCAGACAGCACAGAGAAGACTGATGTGGACCCCAAAGACATTAAATTGTCATATTGCAAAATGAATTTTCAGACTGGAAACATCGCGTGAAGAAGGAAAAGAAAACACATTTTCCAAAGAATTCAGAGGCTGAGCAATGTATGTGAGTCACCTTAACCTCATTATGTGGCAGATACGTTTATTTTAGTTGTACGACTGATTAGTTAATTGACACCATTGATGGATTCATGCAGGCTTTGATAAATCAATTGAAGGAATTGTCTTTTACATGCATGTTGTTTTCTGTGATAGTATCACAGTGGGGAGTTATGCTATGATCTGCTTTCAGTAATGTATGCTGTGAACGCTGTAAACCAGTTGATTATTAGAGGAAACTAATTCACAGTTTGAGTGACTTCGAGGGAGAATAAAAGCTCCTCTCTGGAGAGGCACTTGTGTCACTAGAAACATGAGAAAAAAAGGTTAATTGAATTCAACTTGAAGTTTGGTTCACAGAAAAATATTGCTTAAATGTTGTTTTGCAGTAATTCCTAGTTAAATAACTGTAAAGAACAGATTTTATACTATAATACTCTGTATTTTAAACTAAAGAAATGCATTCATTACAGCTATTTTGGAAAATGCAGTAAAGCAGTGAAGGATATTAATGGTTACAACAGACAGAATGAGATCACAGGCAGCTTAGTGCTGTTGGTAGGATGTCTTCCCTCACTCTTCATCCAGGGGAAGAGCACAGTCAAAACACTACTGGCCCAAACCGAGGGGAACGAGCTGAAGTGCCTGGTGCATCTGATCCTGCACAATCCCTCTGGGAGCAGGGCCTGAGGTCAGCCTGGGACCCGCTGAACAGATTTATATCGGTCCGGGAGTGATTTGGGGTTTCTGGGGAGACGAGGATGTCCGGCCGTCACGCACACTGCTCCCATGAATCCGTATGGACTCAGTGGGAGAGATGACAGAATGAGTGGTGAAGGGACACGATCCAAAAAAGATCCTTGATCTATTCCCAATCAGAGGAGGACGTTCTAACAGCCAGTCAAGTGAGCAGTGCGGTTTAACATTTGATCTCCTGAAGCTTCAAAGCAAGGAAAAGCTGAAGCGGCTGTTGAATGACTGTACCTCACCTTAAAAACGACAGGCACATCTTAACATCAGCACTCCACAGCTGTGCAGTGAACAGAGCTGTCCTCTGAAGAACAAATGAAGTGTGTGTGCTTTCCCCCCCTGCCATGTTGGTACGTGCCTTTCTTATCAAACTCGGCTTCAAAGCATTTAGGTCATCTTTACTTAATAACATCATGACTCAGTCAAATTTCCTGTGGTGAGTATGAATCATGACTTATTTCCAAAGCCTGATGTTTCACCTCAAGAGTGTGTGTAAAAAATTCTTTTTCTCTTCAGAAAACTTCACTCACATTTGTGAATCGGAGACGGCGCGTGTGAATCATATTTGTTACATAACGTGGGGGGGGGTTCGTTCACGTGAGGCGTGAGTCGAAGCCCCCCCTCCCCCCAGTTGTTGTTCAGTTGCCCCACGGGGGACAATTAAGACCTCACACAATGTGCTCAGGCAGCAATTAAAACAGCTATTAGTGGGAGAAGGAGGAAGAGTCATCCGGAGCGAGATGAGGGAGAGTGACAGAAAACTAGAAAACAGAATTAAAGTGAAGGAAATGGCCTTCAGAGAAGAGCGGCTTCCACAGAAAACAGCAAAAGACTGAATGTCACCTCAAGCTCACATGACGGATTTTATAATGACACATTTCCGCAAAAGTGGGAACCAACATCGATGAAAAGTTATTCATAAAAAAAGGAGTCATGTCCACGGCACCGGGCAAAAGTCAGTGAAGGAAAATTTATCGAGACCTTTGCAAAACGCATCCGACACATTTTTCTTGGTTACCATGGTGTAAGATGGCCTCGAGTTGTTTATGAAAAGCAAACACAAAATAAAAAAGGTCACCTCTTAAATGCACTGCCCTGAAGCAAAAACACCAAAAGTATATTTCTGGACGAGTTATATTTATCAGGCTGTGAAGCCCTTTGTAGATTACCTGTGTGGAGCCGGGGTGACCCGGCAGCGGGCTGGATGCTGTCAAAAACTCCAGGAGATGCATCGCTTTGCAAACACTTCATTTTGGTTATATGGGATGATCTTTATTTCATCTTGAAATGTGTAGAATATTTATCTATTTTTTTTCAGAAGTATTTTCACACACGCTATCAGCCCGAAGGTTTAGAACACTCCATTTTATCCCTGGTTATTTACTGCAATCAAATTTGTCCAATGAATAGCTTGTTAACTGTTAAATGATGAACTGCCAGAGGTTGAAAAAAAAGTGAGGTGATTAAAGACTTAAAAATAATTAACATTTCAGAATTTGACTTTTCAGGGAACGGGGGATGAGTTAACAACTTAAAGCTGTCCTGCAGCAATGGAGGCTGATCAAGCCTTGGAAGCTGTCGATGCTACGAACTCCTACATGTTTTCCAACTTATCTGAATTACTTCGAGCCCTCCGTCTGCGTAAAACACTCTGTGGTCCCAGACCCCTGTGAGAATCAGCTGAACAGTGCAGAACAAAGTGAGTTGCTATAAAAATGGGTCTGTTCTGCTGAAAAACTGTAAAGAAAGTTGAAGTCTTTAGTTCATCATGCAGGATCTCTGTGATCGCTGTCGAGTAGGAGGAAAATTGGTCCCACAGTGTGTGACATCAACTGTCAAACAGGAGGACGAGTGTGTCGCTGGATCCAGGCTCTTGTACAGAGTGAGAGGCACTCTGAACCCAAACAGCTATAACAGCTTTTAATATCCTCTGGTATGTGCCGAGTTGGTCAGGGGTTCATTCATTCTACAGCAAGACAATGACCCAAAACACCAGTTCAGGCTATGCCAGAACTACATGAGGATAAAAGAACGAGATGGTAAAGTTGAAAACACCGAGTGGCCAGCACAGTCTCCAGACCTGAACCAGGATGAGCTGAACAAAAGAGCAACAGTAAAGCAACCGACTTCTTGTCTCATAACCGGGCAACAGGGAAACAGGGAAAACATGTTCCTTTCGAGTTCCCCAACTTTGGAAAACATACAGCTTCAGGATAATATGACAGTCCCGTGAAATGAAATTCTGAGATTTCTATACAATACTGTGTGGCACGGTTGAGTCTCACCTGTAGGAGCTGTGCTCGGAACACGGATTGTGTGCTTGCACGACCACGAAGACGTGCTGGAAGTGGGAGCGGATGTTTTTGGGGGTGAAGGGGAGTGCCCCGGGCTCCTGGAACACAATGGTGACGATATCGTTCCCGATGTGACGCTTACGCAGCAACTGCAGCGACAGCAGGAAGAAAGCACAACGGAACGCCAATTAGATGAGCCACTAGACATTTATGTTACTATCACAGCATGCTTAAAAATCCACCTGTAATTCATCATACCTGTTGTTTGTTGTTGGGCGTGTACGGCAACATGGTGGACACGTGGAACATGATCTCATAGTCCTTGTAGGTGGTGTACAAGGAATGGGTACCCGTCGAGTCAGCTGAAGAAGACAATACGTTTTAATTTCTCAGATTTTAAATATAAAAAGTTAAAGTTTGCATTAAAAAGTTCAGGTGGTTTTGAGTTCAAGGTATCGTATTCTGCTTTTAATACTGGTCTAAAACCGAATTTATAGTAGACACTCATTCGCTCCTAAACATTCCCATGCCTAATTGATTCAACTACTGATGAAAAACGTTAACTAAACATCTTAACAGTAACCTACGCTGCTCTGCTTGATCAGATGGCCGAGTCCTTCCCGAACCTTTCACAGGCTCTGCGCATTAAAAACCACCTCCACTGTGAACTGATATGCTCTAACTGGAGAACAAAACAATCACAAGGCCTTTAAAAGGCCATTCTTGACCACGCGAGATTAGCTCAATTAATTATGCCCCTTCGCCAGGGAGCACTCCTGTTTAATTACAGACTTTGCTTGTCGAGCAAAAAGTGAAAAGAACAGTTTTCGTCTCAAGTCATTTTGTGAAATCGTGATACGCGGGTAATATGGAGAGTGGGATATCAGAACACAACTTATTTGGCACAAAGACAGGAGGTCTGGCAGGGACAAGCATGGAGAGAAACAATATCAGAGTCCTTGAGAGAAGCATACAAATAGAATTTGCCACGTTCCCCAGAGACATTCTTATGGACACGAAGCGAGGTTAATAGAGGGGCGGATTAAAGCAGGGGTTTGTCAGTGGTGTTATTAGCATGCAATCTGACTTCAGAAATCTGACTCCATCCTCCCAATCTTTAAAGATTTGAAGCCTGCAGTGCCGAGCAACCATGTGATGAAACAAAGGAGATTTATCCGTTTGAAAAACCTGCGTCAAGAGGGATTTTAATTTGTGAGGAAGGGATGACTTCCTTACATGAAGAACTGTGGTTTAGCTGCCACTCTGTTCCCTGCAGCACTGTCTTCATCGAGGCAAGGACACATTTCTAACTTTTGTATATATATTTGCATTTAATGCCAATCCTCAAGATGGGGAAGAAGTAATCTGGTAACTTATTCAGATTTTTAGTTTGATTTAACAGCTTTCAGTCAAGAAATGATGGCTTTTTCTGCCTTAATGTATTTTTTGGGTGTAACAATAAATATCAATTCACAATGATGAATATTTGACATTTCTCATTATGTGTTCAGATATTGAACACTGGGTCCAATCCATTAAATGCAAAGAGACTGAATTCAAAACTCCATTCCATCAATGTGAACTACCACCAAGCGGCTCAATCTGCATGATCCCTGCTGTGCGTGTTCCATTCATTACACTGGTGCAATCGTCTTGTAACCTCTGCACATGTACGCACTCTTGGTGTCCAGCTGAGCTCGATACTTGGTGAAGCCTTTGAGTCGGACCCTCTCCCCCAGCAGATGAAGGAACTCCTCCAGCGCGGGGCCGGCAGCCTCGTTATTGTACATCTCCTCCTCGCTGCTCTGGCCCGCCATGCAGTACATCACCCCCACCTTCCGCTGGAAGCTCAGCTGTGGAGAGAACAGCATTTGAACCAGTGTAAAAGGGGAAACACGAGCGTCTCACCTCACGGAAGTCATGTCAGAGTAACTATATTGGTATTGTAGCAGAACTGCATCGCTATTTTCACAACAACTTTGATACGTTCTGCTGTGATCGTAGTGACTTTTTCAAGAAAGCAGACTGACATTTGTCTTTTTCGGTCAAATTATGAGTGTTTGTTTTTGACACATTATGTATGTGCACAATTTTCCTGTATTATATCCACATGAAAGTCTGTGGGAGTGAGCAGAAAAGGCAATGCTTTAGCAATCCACAGTGAGACACCGTTTTATGGGAAAAACACCCACACACATAATGATTCATGAAACACTAAATGTTAATTGGTTGTTCTCCCTAGTCCATAGTACAGGTTAATAGTCGCGGAACTGGTGTGTCTGACTCAAAGCGAGATCAAATCGAAGCTGAATGGATCATTATTCGAGGAATTATGATGAAGAAATCAGGTGGGAATACAAGTCTTCTCATGAAATGGAAAGCAGTAAGAAGAGAAATGTAGTAATGTGCTCAATACAAAGAAAATCGAGAGGCAAAAATTGTGTCTGAGAAGTTTTTTTTTTAGAAAAGGTAAATTCATTTACTTAATGTTGACATCCCCTTACCCCCTGCTCGTCCAGCTTCATCAGCTGGTCCGTGACTTTGGGCGTGTTCAGCGCCAGGCGCAGGCAGTGGACATTGAGCTCCGGCACCAGGTACTCCAGCACTTCTTTGAGGGGCAGACCTCGACCCAGGCCGTGCTTCGACGTGGACGGTACCGCGTCTTCCAGGATAGAGCCCCTGAGAGTATTCAGCTATAGAGGAGACAGTTCAAATCAAATTTAAGTGAAAATATCTTGATGTTGGACTGTAATTACACATCGACAAGACATTATCAAACCAAATCTAAAACCATGCTTGTTAGGTAACTGCTGACTATAATTTAGCTGTACCCGAGAGTGTGTGCGAGTGTGTGCACTGCCTTTTGCCCCGTTTCAGCTCAGACTGACACGAGTCGATACAAACCCAGGCTGGATCGAATGGGTAATGGAAATTGATGGAAGGGTCTTGAGTATTGTAATACCAGTTTATTCTAACTATCCATTCTCCTCTGATCAGTAAGAGACAATAGAGAAATACTCGGGAGGAAAAATACCAATTGAGCTGTATTAAGGAGCATCCATCGCTAGAAAACTATTGAAGCACTTGAATGAGCACAAATTACAGCCATGCGAGACTTCGGTTCAGATTGTTACACAATACAAGCTCTGTGCACCAAAAACAGAAATAATACAGCAAGAGCTTCAAATCGCTCTACTTTGATAAGCTAAAAACGAGTCAATATTTATTTTGAACTGCGGCCCGGTACAAATGTCGATGATGGACTCAGAAGCAGAAACGGTGTATCTGCTAACAAACTTTTTTTTTTTTTTTTTTTCCCCAAGGGCTACAACTATTGTATTGTCAGAGAAACGAGTATTCAATCTTAGTACATGTTGATTTGTCGGAGTCATGAGGGTCAGTGCTCTTCATGATACACTGCAGTACTATGGAACCATGATCTGGATGACAGAACCGGGGTTAGTCTCGCCGAGGTCTGCTTGCATAATTCTACTCGTGACTCTGAATGATTTGACAACAGCAACAATTGTAGCAGTAAAAAAAAAAAACAAAAAAAAACTGGCGAGTCTATTTTTGGGACAAAACAAATGCAAAGAGCCCTGTGATGAGGTGTAAAAACCTGAGGAATCCAATTTGGACAACAAGAGCATTTTTTCCTGCAAACATAATTATGGTCTCGGTTACATCAAGGACTGAAATTTATTCATAAAATCACAGATTTTCCAAGTAAAGCCATTACAAAACAAAATGCATACTGCAGAATTGTGCTCGTCTGCTCAAAGTGTGGAAAACCATCTGGCTGAGCGAGCAAAACAACAATGCGTCTCTGCGTGTGGGTTTTACTGCCGAAGCTTCCACCGTGGAAACTTTAGACGTTTGGGTGAAACAAGCCCAAGGAGGACAGCCATGAATAAATCAGGAGGCATGCAGAAAAGTCCGGGGACCAGAATATCTATCGAGAACAAATAAGCGCAGCTGGACGTCTGCAGTGGTCCCAGGGTGCTTTTAAGTGTCCGTGTTTTATGTTGGGGTCCTCACACAGAGTTCTGCTGGTCCCACGGTGGTTTCAGTGCACTTGGTGTTAAACAAACTGGAGAGATTCACTCTTAACTCAAGTGAGGACAATAGTAAAGGACAGCAGCGGTCAGTGGACGCTGAACTTTTGTGTACAATATCTGTGCATCCCACTTTTTGTGTTTATCTATAGCTGCAAAGCTCCCCAGTCTGAAAATAGCAATTAGAAGGGAGACGGTGAGGCAGGAGAGGTAAAGAAAATAGAGGGAAACAGCGCTGTGGGTCGTGCGTCATCCCATGAGATTGGAGGGGCTATTACTCACGGTGTGCTTTAATACAAGAGCAACGCTCTACCTTCCTCACTCAAATACCTTCGGTGCTATTTTAGTCTCGTTTAGCTGCAAAATGGCACAGCTCAGTCCTTCACAGATGAAAGCTGACAAAGATGGTGGGTGGGCGTGCAGCTCAGGGAATGAGGACATGGATCTCTGGCAAAAAGCATGTCTATTGGAGTACGCTGCAGCAAAGGCTAAGGAGATTTACAAAAGCCGTCCGCTCGCTACAAATCACAGATTGAATATCAAGCATTGTGGATCAACATTTAGGAAAATGCATTAAAAAAAAAAATTAAAACAAAAACGTAATACTTCAAGGTGGCGTTAATGGACGGAGGCGGCAGCATCTTGAGCTGAAGCTCTTATAATTCCCCCCTCCCCACAAGTGACTCCTTCAATGAGCAAGGCAGATCCTATATGTTAACTCCTACACAAGTTGATCTCATAATAGCTTCACAGTGAGATCACTCAGTACAGAGTGTGCAAAATATTGACACGTTCGTGAACGCGAAAATTCACAGGGAGGGAACAGCTACAAATGCATTTCATGCCGATTATAGAACAACTCATTTTATAACAAATCGGAGCGAACAGATGACGAATCAGGCTAAAACTAGACAGTACATGGAGAGAGAGGAAAAAAAAAGAAAGTAGCGCCAATGCTTGTTTACCTCACTCGTTCTGAAAATGACTCTGTAGTTGTACTGCTGGCCGTGCTCTTTGTGTTCGTCCAGCTTCTCCCTCCTCAGACTCACTGCCACCGGACCCAAGTTCTCATCGACCCCCAGATAGTTCCAGTGTTCTACAAGCGAGAAGGAATGTAATTTTAAGGCCAAGATGACCCCAAGGTCAATACTCAGGGGGAAAAAAAAACAACTGCAACTCCAGAAATCATGACTTGACAAAAAATACAATCACAAATGAAACTGATATCTTAATGTGGTGCTTGCTGGATTTTTCTATTCTGAATTAAACACATAAAAAAGCATTTCAATAACTACTGCAAACTATTAATACAGCCTTTAATTTATTGAAATCGACAGCACTCTTAACTGCAGAGACAGAAAAACTCTTGAAGGTCAAAAAATGCTGTGTCAAAAAGGTTTTTTTTTTGGTTTGATTACCTCTGAGATAGAAGTATTTTCTGTAGTAATAGGCGCCAAGATCCACATGTTCCATGATGTATCGTTTGGACCGGTCGGCATGCTGACTTGGCCCATCCTTGGCAGCTTCCAGCACAGCCACACCAGCATTGGTGAAATGAGTAGTGAGAGTGGCGTCCAGAGGTCCTTCCTCTGTGCTGCCCGACGAACTGCTGGAGCTCCCGCCACTGCCTATGCTTCCCTGCTGGAAGGGGAAGAAAAACAAAGAAAAGGAAAGTCAGCAAGCTGTCAACCACATCACTGAGTCTATCTTCACTCTGCCAGGCTAATAATTTTCTTACTCTTCCTGCTTATGGCCTACCTGTTTGGCGGGAGAGATGTGCCGCTCACCCTCTCCTCCGATCTCATTCCTGAAACAAGGGCAGCTGAGAACCAAGTCGTTGCTCTTGTCGTCTCCAGGATCCAAGGCAGGGTTGGTGCCGTGTCCGGACCCCTCTTTGCTGAGCTCCTCTTGGGAGCCACACGGTGACCCGTACACCCCGCTCTGATTGGAGGAGAGGGACGACGTGGCGGAGGCGGAGGCCGCGGCGGCTGCCGAGGCCCCCGTCGTCGTGTTCTTGCGTTTGGATCCGGACTGCCGGATGTGGACGGCCTCATTGAGGTCAAAGAGAAGAGACTGCACGTCGAAGTGGGCGAAGCCTTTTTGGCACATCCAGGGTTTGGGGGGCGGGCCAGTCTCGTCTCCTTTCCCTCCATCTTCCACGTCCGAACCGGCCCTCGACGTGTCGCCCTCCACCTTCACACTGCGCAGCTTTCGGAATATTGACTCGCCGCCCGTTTCTGACTTTGACCTTCTTTTCAGCTGCTTCTCCCGCTCCTTGAGTCGACTCGCGGGGCTTCCTCTGGCCGGGCCGAAGGGCCCATCGGGCAGGTCCAGTGCGGCTTGTTTAATAGGAGCCACAGTGAGCAGTTCTGTCAGCCTCTCTGGGGCCGGGCTACGCTGGTCGGGGGCCTCGGAGGACTGGTATCCCTTCAGCATGTCAAAGAAGCTCTCCCCGGACACGCCGTGCTTGTCTATTGAAGAAGTGCTGCCATACTCTCGGTGCATGGGTGTCCACCCGGAGAATGACCAGCCCTCGTTTCCGTCCACGTCCAGCTCACTGATGGTTATGTCACTGTTGCTGCGCTGACGGATGCGCCTCATGCCTTTGCGAGGTGAGCCCAGATAGCCGTCTGGCGAGAGGAAGCGGTTGTCCTTTCCTTTGCTTTGCATCTTGTTCTTCAGTGTGTTGTGAATGTTGCGCAGCATGGATGAGTCCTGCGGGCTTATCAGGTGTCCTAGCTTGGCTGAAAGATTGCTGTGGGCTGTAACGGCAGACCCCCCTCCTCCTCCTCCACCTCCTCCTCCTCCTCCCCTTTCTCCACTGCCACTGCTGCCGCCCATTCCTCCCCCTCCTCCTCCACCCCCTCCGCCTCCCCCTCCTACAAGCCGCTCTCTATCTCCACTTCCTGAACCTGAGGAGCTGGTGGTGTTTGTGGAACTGGGTGAGTCTGTTTCCACTGTGATATGCCAAACACCCCCTCCTCCTCCGTCTTTTCTCGGAGGCCAGTCAGCCACGCGAGCCCGGACCCCCATCTTGGGAACACCGGGGTTGGTGCCAGTAGTTGACGAAGAGGAGATGTGGGCGCTCTCGCTGCGGGGAGGCGGCGCCCCTCCATTGGGCAGTCGGAGGCGCCGGGTGTAGAACTCATCGCTAGCAGGCACCGAGCCCCCGACAGAGCGCTCTGTCTGAGATCGCTTCAGACTGGTCATGATGGAAATGGGAAAGGGTGAGGGGAGGGGAGATGGAAGGGAAAGGTAAGGACGGGGCACTAATGAGCTTAGATTTGGGTCAACATAATGCCCACTGAGTAAAGTGATGAGAGGAACTCACGGACACATTGGGAGCTGAAGGGAAGGAAAAGGGAAAGAGAACGGCAGTCAAACATGACACTTATAAACAGTTGCAAAGGCTTCAAACTTATAAAATAGATTAAACTCTAACAGATGAAATACAGCGTACATTAATATAAGAAATGCCACTGGCGTCCAGAATCTAATCATACAGCGCTTGTTGTGCTTTGGAGAGGAAAAATGAGGATGCTGCACCTTTACAGAGCTGAAGCTTGTAGAGGAGAAATGTGTTGATGGCGGAATTTCACAGCTGTGGACCTTAAAAAGCAGGCTGCATTGCTAGAAGGGAACTCTGCTTGTTCAATTTGAAGCGCTGCAACTGAAAACAAGAGCAGAGAGAGGGGGAGAGGCAGAGAAACAGAGGAGAGACCAGAGAAATTAGCTTACATCCACTACAACCACTCATGACCTGCAGGAGTAAATCACAGTTTTAGCAACTCCAAGAGTGGAAATTGGACTACTTTCACAGTACTTCTGAAGATTTTCAAAACTATGAGGTTTGTAATTTGATACTCAAAACAGAAACGAGGAGAAACAAGGAAAATTTGTCAATATTTGTGTTTTGTAGGTTTGACAAAAGCATCCAGTTTTAAACGCATGACACAGCCATATCTAGACCAGATTACTATTCAAGGTTTATACAGCTCTTAATTCAAGACTCTGAGGGGCTCTTTGGTAGAAAGTATTACTGCAGTTTTGTTCTTTGTTGAGAATCACCTCGACACCTCGAGTTGAAAGTGGAATTGCCGTAGCCCTAAGATTAGATTTTTCCATAATCACCGAATGTGTCCTGTTTTCTTTGTAGAATAATGTTGTCGAGGTTGAAGGTGCTGTAATTCCCTTATTCCAACCTCGGCAAAGTGTTTATAGCAGCTGACACAACCCACACACAATCTGAATTCACCCTTAAGCTCTTTGTAGATTGATGAAATAGGATTCGAGCAGAAATCCCTATTTTTACATGTGAGCAGGTCAAAGTCAACAAAAAGGTGTCAGTGATAGTGTTATATAATCACTGATAAAAAGGCAGAGCATTACTTCATTTTGTTTGAGTATGTGCTCCTCCATTGTGTTTGCTCATGATCATACACAGCCTCCCCCTACCAGACCACACTTTGTATCACCATGGTGATGTGGTGCCTCGTACAGTCCATGTTCCTCTGTGCGTGAGTGAGAACGAGAGTGAGAACGACTGCTGATTCAATTCCCTTCCTGCTGTTAGCCGACTGTTAGCTGGCTGAATGGAAGAACCACCACCCAGTTTGTGGATCAACCAGAAAAACTGGGAAACTGTTCTTGGCACAGACATTGTTTTTGCCTTTTTAAAATGAAACCTCTAACACTAGGAGTGACACGAACTGTCAGGCACTGGTGTGTTTTAGATATGTGCTCGAAAATACTTGATGTGAAACATATTTCCAGTGGTTTTGTTGCTCTGCAGCCTCATGACACTACAGTATCTGCAGCTTTTCTCCGTTCACCAGTGCTGCTGCTCATGAACATGTGAATGCACAGTTTCTTTAATGCAGAGCTTTAATTGAAGCTCTGATTTCAATTGGAAAGATTTTTTTTCCTTCTTCTTTGAATTATTACCATCTTTGACAGACACCCAGACAACTATTGGTCCTGCCACTGCGAACAAAAGATGTCTCTATGGTTCTCCTTAAGATACAATAAGAACCCATTAGTCGCAGAATTAAGAGGAAAGTCAGTTTTTCTTCTGTTATCTGTTCAACTGCGAACAGCTCATTCACTTCACATAAAAATGTGCATATATGTAAGTGCCTGTAATGTTGCCTGCATCACTGCAGTTGACCATCAGTGAATTTGTTCACTTATAAATACCTAAGATGAAAGTAGAAAGTCAGAAATATCCATTTAAATTCAACATAAAGAAAATCTTTACCTGGAAATAAATGTATCAACAATAAAGCCGTAATTTTCAGTACACGTTTCTAACCTATTCCTATTCTATCAGTCATACTCCTGCAACAAAGAATGTTCAATAATCATCAATATTTAACTCAATTTAATACTAATTAAAACAAACTGACACAACTTGGGCCTCTCCATCCAACGCACATCCCAAGTAAAATATAAATGTAGAAGTGGCGACACATGGTAGGCGGCATGCTGCTCCAATGTAAGATGAGCCAGAGTTGCCTCTGAAATCAGGCTCGGCGAATCCCTCTAACTACCTGCAGAGTGCCCTTCTCCTCCTCCAGCAAGTACTGAGTGAGTAGTACTCTTAATGAGGGCTGGTGAGAATGAGAGGAACGGGGTGAAAGCGAGAAGAAGAAATGAAAAGCAGAATGAATGGAGGGAGGACTAAACCGCACACTGGGCAGGGAGACTGGGAATTGAAAGGGATGAGCGCGGCGTTGCATGCCTCTCTGCGGCCGCCGAGGACCAATTAAACTGACAGATACTCAGCAACCTTTAGCAGTGTCTAAATGAGGTCGATTCCTGAGGTAAATATGTAGCATGGCTGTTCGATGCAGGTAATTGCTGCCGAGGTTGTCAGCTGGCCCCGCTGACTGGAAACGGTCAACAGAGGGACTCATTTGCTTCTTATGGATGACAGTCGCGAGCCGCATCAGCAATCAGCAGTGTCAACTCTAGCAGTGGGATGAATCATAGTCACCACAGTCGCCCCACGCCGATGCAGACCACTTTTTTTATATCAATACCCACAAGGAAACTTGCAGCAAAAAGTCTTAATCAGGAGTATGACACAAAACACTTTCTCTGAACCTGGGTAAGATATCTCAATGTGACCGAGGGCGGCGCAATTTATCACGATAATCACGTGTGATGCATGTGTCGCACAGGACCGCACTGTAGCGAATGATGTTTCAATGTACTGTGCAAAGTCATTGCCAATTAAACGCCCAATTATACAGAGGTCGACTTCCCTTTAATAACCAAGATTGTACAGGTCTTGCAAGCTTTCAAAGTCTAACCACTCCACAATCTAATGTGGATGACATGCCATCCACCAAACAAATGACTCACTGATTATTGCTATGAACTGATATCTGACCAATTAGAATTAAAATAAGTTATAAATGATAAAAGGCTGCTACTTTTCAGGGAATCCTGCAATTTTTTTTCACCTTATTATGACAGGAAGCTTGACTAGTTAATCTATATTCTACAAAAGAAAGATCTCAGCATGACTAAGAACCTAGACTGAATAAAAACATCTAGCGTGTAAATGACAAATGAGTTCCACGCCATTAGTGTGTTGTTATTGTCAGTACGGTGATTCACAGCCATGTAAACTATCGCCCTGCTTAACATTTTTCCAAATGCTTCTGGCTGCTGGTGTCTCAGGTTGTTGTTAAGCAACAGAGGTGTGCTTGTTACCATCGCTGTGCGACGATGACTCTGCTCCAGTGCAGTGAGTCACGCACACCTGAAAAATTACAGAGCAGATGAGCAGAGGTTTGTGCTGCACAAAGGAGGAGTGCACGTGCCTGTGTGCTGCGTGTTTACAATAACGTAACACTATATACCTCCCCATTTCTTCTATACTCTGTCGCGATGCATGAATATCATCATGAGACTCGGATCTTTAGGTATTTGCAAAACAAATGAGTGGTTTGGATTCATTAATCAGGCAGTATTGTGTTGAAGTGAAGGAAAAGTTTGGGGTAGTCTTCATCACATCCCACAGATGACAGACCAGGATGGAGGAGATTTAAAAAAAAAAAAAATTCAAGAAATTACACAAGAAAGACAAAATGCAGTCCTGTTGGATAACAGTGTTACATTGAATCTTAGACAACCGTGCACCTGTTTCGCCAGATAGACATCAGTGCAACCCCGACTGGTGAGTCAAGTCACAGCTTGTTTCTGAAAATCCTGACAACACCTCAGCTACTATGTTACGTCTCCATGTCTCAATGAATTTCACAAGCTTACTACAAAAACTGTTTCAGGTCCCGCCCATGCTGCAAGCGGTTTACCAAGACCAGACAAGAGGCCTTCACAGACAACTGGAAGAAGCTTGTTAATTGTAAATAAAAGTCTAATTTGAAATAATGCCAGCTGTAAATGACAAGATAGAGAGGAGCTGACTCAGAGTCTGACTTATTGGACACCTGTTACTAAACCCGAGCAGCGTGGAGGAGTGTCCAATGTTTCCAAAGGAGCATGAAACCACGACAGGTTGTACAAAGAGCTCTGACAATAAACAAGGTGGGGGAAAAAATTTTGAAAATCCAGATTATGACTCATGAGAATTAGTGAGCAAAGAATTAAGATAAAGAGAAACATTGTGTCAGTATTTTCCCAAGCTCGGTGACATTAGTGGCTTTCAGTTGGTTTCTTTTTTTTGCGTTGTGTAGACGGGATCACATCAAACTCCAGTCATTTATCAACTTCTCAAAATATCAAGTACATGCATTGCATGAAGTGCTGATGTATTTCTGATTCGCAGTTGACGCTTTGAATTAAGTGTTCTGCACGAACAATTTGCGAACGAACAAGAACACGAACAAGATTATGAAATTGAAAAGTATAGTGCATCGAACACCCAGTGTGTCAGAACGCAGCAGTTGTGACTGAGTGTTCTTAATGCTACACAGCCATTTAAAATACAAACAGCTTTTCATATCAGCTTGTCTGAGCATAGATGAGGAAATGGCAGGCCAAGACACCGAGGGAAGATAAGGGGGAAAAAAATAAATAAATCAGACATTATTCTCTTTGAAGGCTGCCAGACAGCAGGCAGTCCAAAGTGTTGGAGTTTCAGCTCAGAGCCGTTCAAAGTGAAATTGCAATTGTGTGGAAAGATAAACACAGTTTGTGGTGGGGTTTTTTTTTCTCCCCCCCCCTCTCTCTCGACAGCATTTGGTCGTGGGGTGGGGTGTCCTCTCCGGCTCACTGAAATGTAAAAGGGGATGCTTGAGTGCTCTGAAGTCTGCCGTTGTAGCTCTCTCGAGTGTGAAACTGTTGAAATTGTGGAACTTCCCCCATTTCCAGCTGCTACAGAATGGCCATAGATGCAGTGAGAGGAGATGAGACTATTTTAATTTTTACAGGTATTCAAAACAGATGCGGTACTTCATTAAAGAATTAAGCTTATCAATCCATCCACCGCAGCCTCATCTTCTTCATGCATTCTATATATTAATCTGCGACTGTCTTAAGCCACTTTCCACACAAGGGTTTGACGTCAAATGCTCAAATTAAGGCTGAAAGTCCTGCTGAGAAGAAAAAACAGCATCTTTACTTGTCAGTAAACAAGCATGAATCGCTCTGCTGGTCTCTTTGTAGACGGCTGTGCTGACTTCCATGTTGACAGTGGACAAACAGCAGCAGATGACATGGCACCCAAAATCATTGACTGAACATTTCCTTCTTGGCTTGAAGGAGCTCAGATTTGGATCCTACTCCTCCTCCACACTCTGGGAAACTGATTTCTAAATGAACTGCAATGTTTATCATTAGATGAGGACTTTGGGCCATCGAGCCCTGGTCCAGTTTTCTCCTTCTCCTGGTGGGATATCTCAAGCTGTGCAACTGGTTCAAGACTGACACTAGGAATTCAACACTTCGCGGACATGAAGGTACTTCATAAAGAGTAGATTAAGGCTTGAATCAGGTCATAAACTGAACGGAACTGAACTGGCTTTTCCTTGGCAATCGTCTGGTTGTAATCTTGCCCGCTTCTTCCGAACCTTCTGCTGTTGAAATCTGTCCAGTCAACTTTCCATGAATCATCTGTGACGGCCTTCAGTGGCATGCCAGCTGAGCAGAGGTGGTGAAAGCAGGCTTTTGTCTAAAAGCTGAACTTGAAATAAACAATACAAGGAAATTAAATTGTCTATAACACTTTGATGAGCAAGGAATACACATTTTTTTCCTCTTCTGAAACAACTGACAAACATTCAACTTTCCAAGTTCTCATTTTTTCTTACATATGAAATTGACAGTTGATCATCTGCAACCATCACATCAGTTAATTTTCCCCAGTGTCAGAGTAACTCGCCACTGCCCTTGCATCATAAACATTTCCCGTCTTTCATCTTGATGATCGAGATCATAGGGCCAACCATCATTGATCATATGTGAAACCAAGAGGAAATTCAACTAGGAAACGCAATTAGGGCAAATTTTTCCAATGGGAGAACATATGATAATCTGCAGAGATTCATTTCACTGCCTGACAGGCAGGTGTTTTTCCTCGGGAAACTCCTTGGCGCTGACATTCACTGCAAAATGCATGCTGTCACACCTTGTTCTCTCTTGGGTGTCGACATAAGACAATAAATAAGTAAACAGAGGAGAATAGATGGATGCACTCAGGCAAACTTAGACTGAATGAAGGCCTCATCCGAGGGGTTCCAATCCATTTACCATAACCTTGAGAGGCTAAAAATACACAGCTGAGACGAACCGAGCTGCACACATCATGTTTCCATGATACTGCTGAGGTATCTCATATAGAGGCGGATATAGGAGTAGCAAACTAGACATGTATTTCAATGTATGGATGACAGCCAGCATGTGCTGACTTAATCTTCAGAGATGTTATTGAATATGCCGTTTTAAATTTCCTCACAAAATGTGTAGCTGCCAACATATGCAAGCTTTGAAATAACTTGACAAAATGATGACGTTCGATGCCGAACATCTCAGTGAAGAATTACATTTAGGCTCATTTTTGCACCCCTACTCGTCTTGGCTGTCAAGTCTGTTTGTAGGTTGGTCTGACCTCAGCAGTGAGGCAGAGTTGTTAAAAATACAACCGTTAATCAGACAAAACTTCCTCATGTGAGCGCTCTTACCCATTTAAAAGTCTTTGTTCCCTTGATTATATGTATAATAGTGTGCAAGGGCATTAAAATACAAGGAGACGCTTGGTGAATGGTTCAGTCTGCAGTGCTCGGGAGAGAGAGAGGAGCGTTCGGCAAATGCCACCTCTGCACCACCACCACCACCAAAGAGCCCTCTAATCTGTGCCAATCAGATGATGCTAAACAACCATTTGTTGTTGAATCGGGCACCATTGCACGCCCCACACGCTCATTTCAACAGGCACTGCAGACCCTCGCAAAAAACGTTGGCAACACCGCAAAAGCAGGCACAGCAGTGAGGATGACAGAAATAGCAGAGTAGTGAATAATGGAGAAAAAGGACTGTGGTGTAATTAACATGGTAGCTGGGGGCTGATGTACTGTGGAGAGATAAAGAAGGGGAGTGAAGTGAAGGCATTGAGAAAGAGGATGACGACGAGATGTGCAGGGAGAAAAAAAAAAAAAAAACTGAATGAGTTGACAAGTGGTGAATTCCAGGAAGGAAGTTTTTGAAAAGAAAAAAAACAGGAAAAAAATATTGAAACAAGGCAGAGTCGAACAAAGTTACAGTAAAATGAACTGCAAACCTGCGATTAAAACTTGAAGGAAAATTCAATCATAGTTACTGACAGGAACATTGTTCCACTCAAGTATGTGCTAATCAACACAAATGTGAACAAAGCTAAAAATATGTATCTCAAAACAAAATCTCAGCTGCTGTTTAGCAAGAAAATCCACTGAAGCATCACAAAACACTGATGCACAACAGTTCAAAAGAGGAGAAAACACAGACGGAAGCAGAGGTGGAGACTGTAATTATACATTTCCTACCAGTGAGAACATCTCAACATGACCTTGCTCGATTCAATGCATTTCTAAAGAAAAGACACACTTTAAAGCTGCTCCATACGAGCTTCTAATCTCGATTTCCTGCGAACAGAACCGTCTCGACACAGGTGACTTCTTTAGCCACAAAGAGAAAGCCGTGGTTTATAGCCATGAGAAAAAACAGCTCCAGACTTCCAAAATGGCGTAGCTCTGCGTGGGTGAGTGAAGCAGCAGTGCGGTAGGAGAGGAGTGAGCAGGACTGATAACGAAAGCAGCTCACTCCTCAGCACTGGGTATGTGTAGTGTCTGCATCGAGAGGAAAAAAGGGCTGTGGACAGACAGAAACACGGGGTCGACGTGTGGCATGTGAGAGATGCAACAGATGCAGACGAAAACACACTGAAGTGTTATCTTCCAATGTCAGTGTTGATGGTTCGAGCCCGTTTTCACTGTCGTCTTCGCTGTGTGCATCTGCACATGAGCAAACCATTAAAGCTTTAACATCTGATATATTCATTCAGGCTGTTTAAGCAAGGCAATGTTAGACTCTATAGGACAATTTTCACAACGACACGACTTCACAGTGAGAGTTTAAGTGCTGAGGTGATCCAGTGGCAGACCAGATGTTCACTAAGCACAATATGGAACACAAACTGAAAGTTCAACATCAAAAAAACAAACTTTTTTTTTCCCCCACCACCCAAAATGCTAGCATGTGGCTTCTCACTTTGCAGACCTTTACAAACTGCTGCAGAGGGTAAGCATGGAACGGTCCCCATGACAATGTTTCAAGTGAAAACCCATCATTTTGAAAATTATATCAGTTTAAACAGAAACGGTAGACTATGAAAAATGTGTAATTTCCATGTGGGTCCATTAATAGGGGCTTTTTCTTCTTTTTTTTAATCATCAAACCATGTGCAGAGAAGAACAAACGCTGAATTGCTCAACTCTAAAATTAAGTTCCAGGAGAATATCGGCTAGAATGCAAGATTCTCGATAGTTTAAATCCAAAACACGATAGTTGTTCATTTACTCGCATTTGCAAAAGGAACTATTCACTATGGTGTGCATGGGCAGTAGCAACGTTTCAGAGAAGTTGTTTTCCTCTGTCTACATGGAGACGGAGCATTTCAGTGGTGCAAATCATCATTTTCACTTGAAAATGCCCATAAATGGGGATCTGAATTCTTTATTTCCAACATCTGATATGTTGTCTCTGCATTACTGTAAATACAAAATGGAGATTTGCAGACTGGAACATCTGGAATCATTCTTTTCATTTAAGTATTAAGAAATATGATGGATTTTGTGTAGTGCAGTGTTTACTTTAATATCTATTATTTAGACAAAGACAATATGTGGGATGAATGATCTCGCTCAACTAAACATAATGAGTTGACGAAATGCATTCCGGCAAAATACAGAACACGGCATGAAAGTAAATGGCTCTATTTTTACTGGAAGAATGAACAAAGTAAAAACATCACGATTTGTAACGGAGCCTAGATGTAGGTAGTAGCTTGTATGAATCAAGTAAAATGTGTAGACAGGTGGCTATACTGCACAGTGACTAACACAGTGAGGAAATCCTGTTTCTTCCTTCTGCTTTCAGATCAGGTTTAGTGCCAGATTCCCCCCCCCAAAAGGAAGCCGTCTCTCGTTCCTGCAGGAAACACATCACTTCCTGCTTCCCCTGAGGAAGCGAGGGACTGGATAGGGAGCAGGCGGGCAAGGTACTTTCAAGACTTAAGCCTGAGTGAGAGCGATTGTCCAAGAAATACATAAGAAACACAAAGTGGTTTGGTTTAAGGAATTGGTTGTTTTGTTTTGTCTTTTTGGTTTAAGAATTATGTTTACCTTTTTTTTTCTTATGCAATATATATCTTGGGGTTCACTTTCCACAGCTGGCCTCTGCTACCTTGTAGATAACTGTAGTGCCGACAGAAGTCGTGCATGTTTGAGGAAGGCCCGATTTGCCAGGATACACCTGTTCTCTCAGTACTGACACCAGGCACGACCCGCACTTACTCAGACACCACTGTCACAGCCTACACAGCGATGATACGCCCCATAGCACTAACAAATTACAGCATTCGTACCGGGGCTGCTGTTGACGGATAGGTAGAGGGTTTTACCCCAATTACAGGGACAGAGATAACACAGAATAAGGCGGGCTACTCCAATTGGCCTAATGAGGATGTGATATGATTGCTACAGGACTCATTTGTGCCCACAGCAGGCGGATTCGATTGGTACAGAATGGCCAGAATGAAGTGGCAGAGGGAGACAGAGCGACGGCGATAGATAGAGAGAGATAATGGAAGTGAGAAGGATTGATTCCTCACTTAATGTGAGAGTATGTGGGAGGAGATGAGATGCTGAGACTCAAAGTGGGAAAAGAGAGGGATGCAAAAAAAAAAAAAAGTAAGCGAGTAGTCAGTCCATCAAGTCAACTATCCTCTCACTCTCTCTTTCAACCCATCCATCCTCCCATCTCACTCATAGACCAACAGCTGGCGGAGGCAGCGCTGGGGGAACCATCCGCAAAGATATAAGGTTTCAGGGCAGTCCCACTGCATGCAAACACATCCGAGCCTGTAAAACAAGCACTGTCACTCTGTCAAGGCTGTGTGGCATTTGTTAGGGGGCAGAACAAAACCTGGAAAAACCAAGGCAAACATATGACGGGAAGGGAGGGCCCCGATCAAAGTGGACCCGTTTCCATTCATGCAAGATTTAATGGGTCAATGTGGACAGAGCTGTTTATTGTACCAGAATGGACAAATACAGTATGCACTTAGTGTGCACTTTATCTATTATGAATTTTCGTGAAAGAGGTTGTTCAGATGATCCCACAGAACTGTTGAAGTGCAACAATTATCTATTCAGGTTTAAAAGTAGGTTTTGAAATTTCCCTTCATCTTTTCCTTCCTGTGAGAAATATCAACAGAACTGTTTTGCCTCACCTTCAGGTTTCCTTTTGTCCAAGAGTAACCAGGAGATACAAAGCTGTACAGCGAAAACATTCCTCTACCCTTGGCTACCACAAACAAAATTTTTATTTAAATGTGACTGAGAGGACGCATGACCCTGAGAAATGCTTTTTCTTTTTACAGATATATAACATACAGGATTTAAAAAAGGAAAAATGCTCTAATGAGCTTAAAATTGATTGTGGAATCCGTTGACTTCATGGTCCTTGACCACATCAACACATCTAATCTGATCTATCTGAAACCAAACAAAAACAAAGATAACTTTAAATTGCCCGTAGGTGTCAATGTGTTTCCGGGTTGTACCCGGCCTGTACCCGAAGCTTCGATCGGCTAAAGGACCCAACGGCCCCCAGTTTGGATAATGTCGCCGTTCATGAAATACCTCAGGGCCGAATCCCCACCTGATTGCTTTACTGACCAATGGTGATTTTGAAAATCGAAACAGTTTCTCATAACATTCTCCGCAAGCTTCCGGTTTAATCTGTATTATCTGCATTCTGGTGTGTTTCCCTTTAAACCTCTCTACAATTTGTCATTCTTTTCTGCCTCTCTCCTCCTCATACTTGTGTGAGTATAGTAGTGCCAGTATGTACTCTGTGTGTATGTGCGTGTGTGGGAGGGGAAGAGAGCTGCTTTGCTGGCTGGGGGAGGAGGTGAGAGAGAAAAAGAAGCAAGAGAGAGGAAAGAAACACAGAGAGGGAGACGGAGCAGCAAAAGCATTTACTGGAACAAAACATGCTGTTTCAGTCCCATAGATAAGGGCCGCCCACTCGCCAGTTCTCATTGCAAGGAAGATTACATTTCATTTTCTACAATCTATATTATCGCTTCAGTTTTACATACAATTCTGTTACCGCTGATACTCCGGGACGACACGAACATTTTTCTTTGGCATTTTTACCGCCCAACTGAGCTACATGATAGTTGCTAGACCTGCCATCTGTCCAGTGTCTGCACAGTAACTCCAGATTTCAAGTAGGTGGCTTTTACTTCTTCGTGCAGGGACGGTCCCACTACGCTGACAGTGTGCAAAACAAATGATTTTTTTTCCCCAGTCATTTACATTTGGAAGAACTCAAAAGATAATGGGTGGAATATTCCAGTGATTATCTCAGATTTGCAATGTGCTACAACCAGTGCCACACACACCAGCAGTTGGCATGAACGGAACCAGGTTCTGTTAGTGGAAAACTTACATGATACGAGTATCCCATCAAGGCCAGTGAGCTGCAGCAGAGACGGTCTGAAAGCTTTATGGTGAACCTGGAAAGAAAAAACAGGAAAAGATTTTAATCCATGGTGAATAAAATAGAGTATAAAGTACAGTTAGTTCATAAAAGTTGATTAATAAAAGTTCAATTTTCCCCAGCGTTCATCCTTTCATATTCATCGTTTGTCAATTCTGAACTTCATTTTCTAGACTTAACATTATCCTCATTGACACTATAGCATCACATTTCAAATTAGATTCATAAAAATGTCTCTTACAATCATCTGTAAGAGCTTCAGCTATACAAAATAAGAGCTCATTTTAATGGAGTAGGTCAAAATCATTGTCTGTAATCGAAGTTTGAGGACAATCAGAGAGACTAACAAGGCTCTAAAAATCATGGAGCCTGTAATGAAGCGCAAGCTTTAATTGAGACAGTCTAACAAATGACACCATTACAGTCATTACAGAGGCAATCTACATGTGTAATAATGCTCAGAGCGAGGTCTTATCGACAGGCAGCAAAGAGCAGAATCCTTCAAACAAATAAGGAATCATCTGAAAATGGCTGACAAGTGTCTGCTGTTCATTGCAAGGACATTATGTCCACTCTCACACACACACACACACACACACACGTGCACATTCACTTCATTTCCTGGCCGTGACGCCTGGAGAGACAAGGGAGTGGCAGAAACCCACTGCACACACTGTCGAAAGGCTTTTTATAAGTTCCACCTGTGAGGTCGAGTGAACTCATCTGACTTGATCACACAATGCGCCACCGAATGCGACTCATCTCGTCTCATCAGGCCCGACTCAAGACTGATATGAAAACCGTGGCCATGATGTCACGTGCATTTAGGACTTATCGAACAGACACTGCTCCAAACTCAAACGCTAGTTAAGGAAAACGACCCAGATCAGTGACAGCAAAATGCAAGTTATCCATAGACCACCCAAAGACTCGATCAATGGGAAGGACAACTTGAATATTGTGAGCATGCAGGGATTTGTCTTTACTGTCATTCAGGAGGTAAATGTAAATTCCTGTATCCATCTGAAATACTGATTTCTAAAATATAAGATCTCACTCTTTCTCCAGTTTAAATTATACAAATCTTTTAAGTTAATAAATTACATAAATCACTGGAATGACTGCAAAATTCATGGAATTCCAGAATACATTCAGAGATATTCCTCTTAAAGAGTTGTAAGTCACAGAAGAGGATTACCATAAGACCTAGCTGTTCAGAGTGACTCATAGCATCATGGGAAGTTGACTGAAGGCAAAAGGTACTCACACATGATCAGGGCATTGAAAAGGTTCTCACAAAAAGGCCATTCCAGAAGTTCAGGATTAAGGGTGGAGTATTAAGAGTCAGCAAATATATCCATCCAGGAGATGGACAACAAGTTGAAACAACTGTGACGTATTTTCAAGACACTCCTGAAGTGACTCGTTCATTTCCACAACTAGCAGGTCTAACATATTTCTTTTTAAAAGATAATATCATGACAATATCAATTTCATAATATCAAGGTTTCTCGGTTAGAATTAAAGGACACTTTTCATAATACCTGTATTTTACACTGGAATCTGGAGTTTTTGTGATGGGGTTTGATGGAGGCAGGGACAGTCATCTGTTGATGGCGGAGTACATTTCTAATATTTAGTGAAGAAATAACCATCTATTTATAATGGGCAAAAATGAACTGAAGCAATCGGCAAACATTAGATACATTTCGTTTCTAAACCCATTCATAGCCTAAACTAGTCATCCGCACTGTCATCTCGCCATACGCCAGACTATTCGTCCAGACTGCTGAACTGGACCCCTGGACCTCTCCATAGCGTGTTCCTGCAGGCAGGCGTCCAGCGTAATGAGGCTCACTAATGGTGCTCATGTCCGTCTGAGGGAAGCCTCCTGCTCTTGTTTGCACATTGCTCAGCTCAAACTCACTCTTTTCACCAGTCTCCACACCTGTTTGGTCCCTCAAAAGGAAAGGCAGATCCCAAATATGGGCCGACTACACACCCAGCCTTTCCTCTCACACACAACCACACACACTTTAGTCATGGATCTATGCATGTCAATACAAGCTGGCCTTTTTACAGTATTTATCAGTTTGGTTGACTAACTCCTTTATCACATTTCTGAGATAACTATAGGACATGCAGGTGTAAAGAGCAGACAATCTTGAAAGGGATATACAATGCATACAAACACTTTGTCAAACAAGTCACTTCCTCCATTCTTTCTACTTCGATAGATAACCTGTCCTTGCTCTGTTAATATAACTGGTTAATGTTTAAAGGCGCTGTTAACACACTTGGTTAAAAGTGTGGCTGAACCCTGTGGGTTCAACACCACCTATTAGAGTTGCATTGCAAGTACAGTTGTTAAAAATACAGTTTTCAAACTAAAAAAAAGCCCTAAGCCTTATCATGTGATTAATTGTGCTTAAAAAAATTAATCTTTTGTCATCCCTACATTAATCAATCATGATTAATGCGATTAACTCTGACAGCCCTAGTCTTAAGCCAAAGATAGGAGCTTCTCCAGATGTTGGTGGGCAGAATAAACTTCCCATCTCCCTGAAATTAAACACAACTTTGGTTTACAAAATAATATCAAATGTATCCGGGTGCCTGATTATGACATAACCTTGGATTTAGAGATTATGTCGGCCTAATTAAATGAAGCAAAAATGAAGTGTAAAACAATGAAAGCAATTATATGTGGCCTTGTGGTGATTCAAGTTTACAAAACCAGCATTCCTGCTGCAGACCATCAATTAGCTCTTACCATAAATCAATACCCAGTATGACAGAAAAAGAAAAAAGTGTCCCTGATTAAGAAGAATGTGTATGTTGGCTAGGAGTCTGGAGGAGACAGCTTCTCAGAACAAATCATAGTGTGGGATCCTGGATTCAGGCAGAGCTCGGGCTCCAGTTGCAGGTCATAAAAACAGACAACGTCCAGATGTCTGGCAGAATGTGCAAGAATGCAGAGCAGATTTTAAATAGTTCTCTTTAGAGCATGCAATTGATTGTCATGAGTCCTCTTAGTTCAGGAAAAAATAAATACATTTTGAGAAGAATAAGAAATGCCAATAAGTGCACTGCTGTTTGGGCCTATTCATGGTTTGAATTAGCCCATTATTTATGCAACCTTCTTTCTTATTCTGTCTATCACTGAAAATATTTGAGGGATTATTACTTTTTTCCTCCCCTTAATAACTTAATATTTACTATGTTATGAGATTGGATAGTATGGGCTTTCACTTCCTTAAAATTCTGTGCTTTGGTATTGCACAATTGCAATGCACTCAAGGTCAGCTCTCAGCTAGACTTGGACAAAGAGTGGGAATAATCTATGTCATGACACATTTATTTTCTTATCTGATTTAGTCATGAACCTTGGTTAAACTCTGTAACTGCTGCAGTGAAGATGTGGGATGTTACCTCATTGTAACCCTCTGCAGCCCATTACTTGTGCCTATTAAGCTACAAATTCAAGCGATGTCACATGTGTCATTAGGTTCTCGCTTCCCTTCTACTTGAGGAGAAGCGTTTACCCCGAGAAGAGTAATTAGCACCTTTTAAATACCTATTATGTAACCATTCTACCTTTGCTGGGGCTCTAATCCTCAGCTGGAAACATGTTACAAATACCAATGATGAAGTGAAAAACCACACTGTGTAAAATCAACACCTTTTATGATCGGCCATAAAAATACCAAAGACACCAGTAGAATGCCCCACATCATGCGTCTGAGTCAGTAAAGTTCAGGGTAGGCTGTGGAACACTGAGTGAAAGCGGAAGCGTATTACATGAAGCCCCATGAAGGTGTATTGGGGAGGGCCGAGTGCTTGTGGAACCTCACAGTTAATCTAATTCTCAGTGGATTTGCCTCCCAAACCATTTCAAAGCCTCCGCAAGGCAGCAGACGCAGCTTTGTTCTTTTTCCACCTAGCTTTCCTTTCTGCCCATTCTAAACCTGTCTTCACTGGTGTGGCATCTGCCCACTCTTCACATTCCTCAGTCATGGGGACATAAGCCACAGTTTGTCCTCTTCCAACAACATGAAGCCCTTTAGAAAACAGGGATGCGGGCCGACTGAGTCAGTGTATCAAATCTACTGGTTGGTTAAATCTTCTTCAGAGCAGGGCTCGGATTAAGCTCGCTTTTTAGCCGCTGTTGCAGGCAACATTCAACAAACCTGGCTAAAGCATTTGCTTGCACAGATGTCCCACCATATATGTGAAGGACCGTAGTAGCTGGGACGAGGTCACCCAGCAGCCACGAAAGCCTCATCTGACTCATCAAAATAATCATACTCAGAAATGTCTGCTTGCGCTATTGTGCCTGGGAATCGTCTGCAGAGATGAGAATTGAGAAAATGTGGCAAAGGGGGAAAAGCATGACCAAAGTAGCAGATCCTCTACTCGGGCTGTAAATCACACCAGAGCTGCAGCCCACAAGCAAAGACAGAGGAAGCCCGAAGTGAAGTGAAGAGAAGGAGAAAGAAAGCATTATGAGGAACACGCAAAATCAAAGAGAAGTCCAAAGGCAGTGTTAAAGATATGAATATAAAGAGGTCACATGAGACAGATGAGGAAATGTTCAGGACGGTCTTAAGTTCTCACTTTAAGTTCAGAAGTTCAACTGGAAAAACCTTTTCCTTCCCTCCTCTGCTCCCCTGTCGACTGTCTGTTACTGTCTGCACTCTGGCGAAAGCACAGGAAAAGCACAAATATCAAAGATTCAGGTAGCCAGGAAAGAAAGCCTGTCACTGTTTGTGTGCAGAGCCTAAAAACTCATCTGCGGTCGGCCTTGGGAAGTATCAACATTTAATACTTGTGGTCAATGCTACACCGCGGACACAGGACTGAAGTTTTCTAACTACAATCAGGTGCACAGTTACCACGTGTGTGTGTGTGGATGTCTCAGCGGGGCCTACTGGGAACAAAGCGTGTGCTAAAACCTTGATAATGAAAGCTATAAATCACCGCTACCACATCCCAAGCCTCAGAGCTCATAAAACTCCAGCCCACAACGTCCTGACAACCAAAAACAAGCCGCTTTCTTTCTTTTTTTTCATCCCCAATATTTCCGTCTGTCTTTTTATTTATTTACTTGTGTTCACACGATAAACAACAGCCAAGTCGCGGTAAAGACTCGTCCCTCAGGTCTTCTCCTCACACCTTCTCCAAGGTGATATTGAGCGTTACTCCTTCTTTTGAGCTGCAATATTTTATACTTTTCCCTCTTGAGAAAACCTTTAGTGAGCTTCTTCTCTTTTTTTTTTTTTATTGCACATCTTTCTCAATAATGTAGACATCAACACTCAAAGCGCAAAGTGAAACAACACATACAGATTGTAGCGTACTTTGTTTATTAACACTACCCACTTTAAAGTGCTTTGTAACAAATGAATGTGTGTACAACTGGCAGTCCTGAACAACTTATCTTTCGTAAATAACTAGATTTAGCTTAGATTTTAATAATCCAATGGGGGAAATTCAAAATTGAATAAGTAAATCAAAGTGTTAATGTCCTGGTTTAGGTGGGCAGACAGGCTAGAGCAGGAAGACGATGGTGTCCTCTGTCCCGAGTCGATGTGCGATTTCACAAGACGTACCCGCTGAAAACGTGAGTCTGTCAGTCAAAGCAGTGCTAATCTCCCAAATATAGACAAGCCAGAACATAAACAAAGCTAAGAGAAGACAGCCTGCGCTCTCACGTCCACGCAAATAAAAGAGAAAGAGGAAAAGTGTATGCTAAGTAATACTTTCACACTTGACATCTGAAAGCAAAATCCCAGTACTTACAGCAATTAGCCCACAGTTTTGTGCTCTGGTTTCTCTTTGTTGCACTGACATTCTAAACAATCTGAAAGAACCAGGTAGCATCATTACACGCAATGCAAAAAAAAAAAAGAAAAAACATGTCTGACAAGTTCTGTGGGAGGACAACTTAACTTGCTGATAAATTTAACTGGGGAGAACACTCTGTGGTAAATAAACGCATAAACAAATCTCAGTGTTGACAAACAAAAAGACTGCTTTTTGATTGGGTGTGCAGCAATGCATTAACATTTCAGTAGTTAAAATCAAAACATTGTTAAAAATAAGTCAATTATTTAGATTTAAAAACATCCAGAAGGTCCATTGTTTTCCTCGTGAATGAGACATCTTGTATATCTTTATTTACTCCAATGTATTGTTTATAGAAAATATCAGCATATCTGAAAACACTGCAATGCCTGACTGACAATGGTGTCAAAAAAAATTAAAGAATAAACACCTAAAGAATTCCTCTATTGTTTGACAAATGGATGATCAGATTTTAATATGTTCACATGAAAACTATTCATGCATTCATGTTATGTTGACTGAGATCAATTCCAGGTCACTGCTAACTAGTGTAATTCAGGTATAGAGTAGAAAATGAAGAGTTGGACAAATTAACTATTCCTATTGCTGACTTTATGAATGTTAAAGATCAGTCATTATCCAATTTTTAGTCATCATATTAAGTGATCATGTAAGCAGAACAATGTGACATGGCTTATCATACAACGGCAGGTATTCAATTGTAAGAAATTGGATTTGGTACACTAACAACTCTCCCCTGAAATCATTGTGTCTATTTTGTCCCTTTACATTGTATGTATGAATGAAACAAAACCAGAAGTGACCGTCACAATATGAGAGGAAGAAAAGACAAAACAAGCAGCGGTTGAAAGTCAATTCAGAGCAACTTTTGGAATGAAGGCAGAGAGTTCTTGATGAACTGTAAAGGTTTCCACAGTCAACACGAGCGAGATCAATATTGGTGAAGACCTGGGACACTCTGGACAGGTCTCCTGTCCATCACAGCGAACCAGGGTTTTTCACTCTTTATTTCCCAAGTGCACATAAAACATGTCAGATCTGAGACATATCACGTTGTCACTGCCAGTTGTCAGATTTCAATCGTAGGAACAATGTATTTATGTATGGCAAGCCGCCGCTTTCAATCACACACAAAAGCCAGCCTTATATTGATCATGCCTCTCCAGCTGAGAGCCAAATGGCTACAAGGCCACTGGTCACGAGACACTAAAGCAGATTGACATGTGCGTGTTTGATGGTCGTGAGAAACAGCGTGCAGTGGTTACTGGGTAATCGTAATCAGGGGAAGGGAGGGAAGGAGGTTAGGGCTCAAGACGGCGAGCCCCGTGACACTTTGACAGATGTGAGGCTGTGCACCTCCCAAAGCAGCACAACAGAGAAAAGACCTTTGAATAAGAGGCCTACTGCTAAGCTCTCGCTGCGGTGCCCTCTGTGCCGCAGCTCCAAACCAAAGAAAGGGTCAGGCGGTTGCCTGACTACAGGCATCTGGGGCTTTTCCTGGCAAGACAATACAATTAAATGTGGGGGCTGGATCTTCAGGAGATTCACCTCTCCCACACATTTTTCCACAAACTCTATTGCTTAACTCATATAGTCTTCACCAATATGCTCTCAAACATTCTTCATTGGCAGTTTGCAGGGCTATGACTACAGAAAATACTCAGTTAAATGAATATATTTAGTTCTTCTTGAAATTAACATTTTTATTGGCAGACTGTTAGTTCTCTCTGCTGGTTTCTTCATTGACATTCATAAATCTCACTTTGACGACCAACCTTAACTGTGAAGTTCAGTGTTTCTCTCAGGGATCCCACACCCCAGGTCAGGAACCAGTGTTTCAGCTGGTGCGTGTTGCAGCTCCATCCAGGTGAAGTACAATTACTTAAAATGCGAAATAACTAATGACAACAGCAAAAAAGCCTGTGTGTGTGTGTGTGAATGAAGCACAGAAACGACCACATTTTATCTTTTGTAATTCCTTAACACTGAGCACCTGCTTTGAATTCAGAAGCACCTGGTTAAAGCAAACTCATGCAGTGTCTCTGTGTATGAGGGATGCAAAACTTCTATAAGTAGTGTGCCGTTCACTACAGTCACGTTCTAGGCAGCTTGTACATTACAATATGGGGCATTTAAAAGCAGTTGGTAACTCACAATGTTTACCGAAACAACTCAAGAAATGATAAAATGGGACACCGAAAAATACAAGTGGGTAGTCTCTGAACCTTGTGTAATATGTAACTTATTTGAACCATGTTCTTTTTTCTGTCTATACAATTGGCAACAGATATAACTTGGAAAATGTTCATAATTGTCCATATCTCCCACATTAGGTGCAGGGAAAAAATAAGTGCTGATGAAGTGGGGCATCTTTCAAAATAAAACTCAACGCAGACTAATGAAAATTTAAATGCACATTTTCAAAATAAAGCTTTTTATTCTCTCTTTGTGGCCTAGTGCGATTAACCCAATATCTACACAACATGATGGAACTGCTGGCTGTATTTTCAGATGAGCTTGCTCACATATTTCTCTTAGAAGAGAAAGACACTGATGAAGACACTTATCAGTGATCATTAGCCTTATACTGATTCATAAATGATGTTTGGTAAAACTTGTGTGAAGATGTGGTATGAGTGTAAACTATCTAACAATTATGCTTGGCCTAATAGTGTAAGACAAAAACTAAATATTTATAACATAACAATCAGCCTTTAAAAAGCCTTTTTCAACTGGCCACATGAGCAGTATGTTTTAAAACTATATTCTGCATCCAAGTGTCATTGCTTTATGTCGCCACTGTTAACCAGAGAGGCTGCCCACGCTGCTGAAAAACAAAACAAAAAAAAATCCGACAGAAAACACTGAAATGTTTGCCTGGGAACTTCACAAGAATACTGGAAACCACTTGAATGTACCAACTGATGGCAGTGCGGTCAAACAATGCTGTTCCCTGTTCCTGTCAGCGAGAGAGATCGAAAGCTGCTGTCCAGTCCGTACCCACTGAAAACAGTCAAGACTTCCACACCGTGAATACTGACAGCTATTGATTACAACGTGCTGGTGAACGGCAGGAGCCGACATGTCCTGACATGTGTGATACCAAAAGTTTTAATGGTACAAAATATTGACAGGAAGATGTTAGAGGAGCTATGTTACACTGGAAGCCCCATGTTCCAGACAGAAGGGGAAAATCTTCAAGTTCTACTATGTAATCTTTTTTTCATAATTGAGCATACAATACTCCAAGTTGGTGCCATTTGCCATTAACTCCAACATGAACCAACAAACTCCATCAGTTGAAATCTTTCCAGACTGTCACACAGCCCACACCTCAGGCCAGCAATCACAAGACCAACAATCTCAAGTACAACAGACAACACACTGCAAGAGTACTTCCACAGTTTAAACACTGTTGTGTGGAGTGCAGTATTTTGCTTTTGAGATGTAGAGGACGCAGCAACAAACAAGCAGTACTTCCTCCGAAGCTGAGACCCTGAAAGAGGCTTCTAACAACTGTAGCAACTTCAGAAAAGAGGTGGTGGATCAAAACGGTTATCTCAACACTTAAACAGTTTGCAAGACAACTATAACAACCTGCTGGAAGAAAATAAGGCTTTGCAAAGCCAGGTCAGCGCTCTAGAGTCCAAAACAAAATTGGTGGACCAACAGGTAAGAGAAGATGGCAAGGAGCACTTGGTTGATGGTGACACCAAAACAGACTGAAAACAGACCCTACTGGCCAGAAACAATGAGGTCACAGACCTCGAGACACAAGTCGCTGATAAAGACACTAACATCAGCCACAAGAAAACCATTGCTGACAGTAACAAACACTGGATGAAACAATGGAAGAGCAGAGAGAGACATTCAGATTGAAAGCCGTCAGCGAAGTGTGAACCAGCAGCTCACGTTCAAAATCATGAAGTTGAGAGAGACTGGAAAAACAGAGGGAGGCCGCAGCCATCGAACAGGACATCAAACAAAATACGCAAGCAGAACGTCAAATGCTAAAAAGCAAAACCTGCTCAGTCCACCTTCAACGACTGGCGCAATGAGATGGATGCCGAAAAAGAGAAGGTGGCTGCAGAAATCAGAGCTCTGCATGAGAACTACCAAACAAAGCTCAGCGTCCACAAAAAGGGAAGAGATGAGCCGGCCACTGAAAACAACTGTCACTTTATGAGAACAAGAATGGAGACACAAATGCATGAAAATGAGGCTGATTGCAAAAGGAATGTAGCGCTCCGGAGAACCAGCTGGAGAGTGAGATCAGTACCGAAGAAGAGACTTTTCAGCACAAAGAGGAGCTGCTGGAACCATTCAAAGAGGCAGAGGAGTTCTGTATGGAAGATAAGAACAAGACAAACCAGGACATTCAGGTTCTTCTCAACTGGATAAGCTCGCTTCCACGACTGACAAGAGAAAACCAAAATGAAAAAAGCGGAGAAAAGCAGAAAAGAAGCAGCAACGCAATGAGAGAAAGGCAGGAGAGAGAGAGAGAAAAATGGAGTGAGGACCTTAAGAAAAAGGGGTAAAGAGCATCTAACAAGAGAAAATAATGTGACAGTGTTCACGACTCAAAACATTATCCCTTTACTCAATGAAAAAAAAAGTTACTTTTAAAGAAATAATGGTCAGTACAGTAGAACAATGGGTAATACTCTCACTGAACAGGAAGGTCTTTAGCCTGCCCTGCACTGTGTCAGGGCTGTCTGCATGTTCTCCCTGTGCCTGTGTGGGTTTTCCCCCGGACCTCTGGATCCCTTCCTAGTTGGAAAACTTACACCAAGGTCTGATTTATAGTCTGAAAAATGGAGTAGGTCAATGTGCCAAGAGTAATACAATTATCAAACATCAATTTCTTTCCCCCAAAATGGGCCTATCACATCAGGAACAGGATGAAAAGATCCACACTTCTACATCAAAACATCAAAAGCTGAAGCCCAAATCTACTTACTCTGACAGCTTCCGAAGCAACACACTACATATTGTACTGCATGAAGCACATTCAGTGGAGCTGCTAGCATTTCTCTCAGTTACCTCTTCTGCACAGAAATCACGCAGCACTGCAGCAACGGCGACTCTTTATTACGCCGGCTTTGCTGTCTTGCTTTCAAACCAAACAAAGCAGCCATATTTCCACTTCAATGTATGATGTTAAATAGCATTCCAGCTTTCAGGCATCACAGACACGACATGTAACAAAACACCGTCTGTTCTACAAAGCTGGCACTCCCTTTAGGATGTCAACTCATCTTTGTGATTTCCTCCACAGCCAGTTTGAAGAAACTATAATACTGTGTTTGCATTTTTGAAACAGAACAAGACAAAATAACACAAAATCCACGCTCCTTAAATTGGAAGATTCGATATGACTTCACACAGCTGAATCCCGCTGTAGCCTGGGTGAGTTCCCCGTGGCGGTGCCCTACGCCACATTCTCACAGATCGCTCCGTAAACGAAGCGCCATAACGCAGGTGGGCGGTATAATTGCAAAGTGACGCAATTGCACTGGGTATTTACTCTGATGATTACATTGTTGAGCATTTGCCTTCTGTACTTCAAACATCTTTTTGACGGATTGAGGGAAATTTAAACAAGTTATTTTGCAGACATTACTGCAGCTGAGAAAAAGTGAAAGGACACCATCACTGACGGGAGACGGAGAAAAGTGCGCTGCAGCAGGGTGAAAGTGGAGCAGAGGATGCTGTCAATCATTGCTTGTGCAGTCTACCACTCTCTAATGTGATGCTACATTCATACGTTCTTACATTCACCGTCTTCACGGACTCCAGTCATAACGTGCCACATTAAAACCGGATCCACACTGGCTTCAGGGGCAGCGTTGCTCACAGTCGGTCAGAAGTGAGACTTATGTGTGGGATTTTACCGTGGTTCCTCCAAGTAATACTTTTAACTGATTCAACCTGCAAGAAAAAAACAAGCAGTTTGCTGATATACAGAGTGTTTTATCCAAGACCAAGTTCAAGAGGATCACAAAAGTCTCTCGCTGTAAATGCAAGGATATTGGATTTAAACAGGATGAGCTTTAATGCAGGAATCACATATACGCTTTACTGGAAGACACCTGCGGCATATTATGCAGCCGTTATGCTACTTTCACAGTCTGTTGATAGAAAACAGACCAGTCGGCTGGGGAAACAAAGTGTAACTGAATCGTTACAAAAGATCTGGAGCATTATCACTAAATGAAACATGGAATGCATTGTTTCCAAGTACTGAAAACAATCCTCACTGTTAAGAATGATTTCTCTCTTGAACAGAGGCTGAAGCTTTATTGATTAAATAACTACATAAAAAGGAAAAAAGAAAAACGGGAAATTGCCTTCTAATTACAGATGTTGGAACCCTGCATCATCATTATCCTCCAAGGTTTCTGACAACACAACAACTGTGCTGCCATGGCAACGCAGCGCTGCCCAGAGCGGGATGTTGCTTCTGCAGTTTCGTGATTTGACAATTTCTGCTCGCCTCTCACTACACGTGATCCGTGTGCTCGGTGTCAATCTGCCCGCTGACCTGCGCCCTAATCCCGAAGCAGCTCCGCCGAGCGCAGGTGGACGCATCAGTCGGCCCGGCCGGCGCTACTTCACCCATGGGCTAAACAATGCAGCACAGCTGGGTTCATCCGAAGTTATGTAACCCAGCACCAACCCCCGCAGGCCTTGTTCACACCACCAACACCCCCTCTTCCCCTCACCCGGCATGTGCACGCGCACACACACACACACACACACACACACAGATCATACACACCTCTCTCTCTCTCTCTCTCTCTCCGGGGCACCGTGGGCTAAAAGAGTGTTCCAGCACTGACACAGCTTGTGCAGGTATTCATGGAGGATTCGTCGTACTGAATTGGAGATAAAGTACCTGCATGGGACAGAACACGGTCCAGGAACAACATGACACGAGCAGCGAGCTCTGTTCACTTATTTTCCCTACTATTTCTGCTTTTCTACTTCACTCAGCTGAATAAAATGCTTGGCTGCTTGCAGATTGTCACTATTTGGCAATAATAGACTTATCAGGCACAACATTATGAATACTAAATGCCATGTAAATTTTGCACAGAAAACAGCCCTGACCATGAGAAGGATGGCTTCCACTACAGCTCTGAAGATGTGCTATGGTTAGAAGTATTTGACCGTGGGAAATGTGGAAGGTTTTCGCACCATTAATCTAGTCTGAACTGCTGTTAGGTCGACTGGGAAAATCGGTCAGCAGAGAAATCCCAACTCAAGGTCAACAACAGATCCATCCAGGTGGTATGAAAGAAAAAGCTATTCATCACATTTTCCTCACTTGCTTTGAATGATGTCAAACTAATTTAAATTCTCTGAAATGTCCCACTGATAATCACTAGTATTCGCTTCATCGCCAGTGGGTCATAATGTGATGATCGGACAGTGCATGTCCTGCTTTAAATTGTATAAATATTTGATTGGATTCTGGTGCTTTATCCATCACTGATCCTGCCTTTACTTCTTGGAAACAACATTTCGTTACTAAGCAATACTTGCCAAAAGTGGAAATGCACCCGTTGCCTGGCAACATTAGCTTATTGAATCTCATATCAGGAAGAAAAGAGAACCACTGGTGCTTTGAGCAACAACCCTCTAGATACAGTTTTTTTTTTCCACATCTCGGGGACAGGCTGTGATGTCCAACTACAATCATGCTATTTAAAGCATTTGATAGTGAATTAGATTACGACTTCACACAATCGCCGACATGAGTCCGACACGGAGCTTTGAAAATGAAGCTTTGATGCGACAAGATCTCCCGACAGGTCAGCTATCACAGTCCATTTGTCATTTTGTGAAGATCTACTCAAAAACCACACAAACTGTCATGTCAGAGGAAACACTTCCTTCCAGTCAACATGTCAGTGATGATTATTTGATCTAGAAAATAAGGATGGCAGCCTGGAGAGAACTCAAACTTCCTTTCTTGCCAAGTTTTAGAGATAATCAAGACCGCATGACATAAATATTTAACATTTTTTCTCGTCTGTGGATTATTTGTGCCGTTATCTCTTGAACTTGTTACAAATAATTGTCAAATCGTGTTTTTCCACACCCAATTTCCTCCTTTTATGTAACTAAACAGTTTAAACTCATTTTGCACTTCGGTGAGTTTACTAATTAGAATGACACAAATGCAAATTTCACTCCTCTTTATCAATAGCAGTGCTGATTTCAGAGAGGACAAAAAATGGCTACAAAACGGTCAATAAATCTGCAAAACATTACTTTGAACTAGTGATCAGACATTTCATTGGGTCTTTCAATATAAAAAGAAGAACTCAGCCTTCAAATGAATGGCTTGACTGCTAAACTTGCCCAGTGTTAGCTGAAAGTCCCAGTAAGGCAGTCAACACTCCCCGCCACCCGGCAGATAATGAAAAACACTGGCTTCAACGTCCGCAAACCACCGATGAGAAGTTGAGCCTAAAAGCTAGTGAGACCCAGCAGAGGCATTAGTTTAGAAAGTTGTGAGAATGGAAATGGAATTAAATAAATTGTGCAGTGGCAAATCGCCCCTAGTGACCGTTTAAAGCACTTTAACAACATGGAGCGGAGCTTTCAGTATGAGCAACTGGGTAACAAGACGCCGTTCATTTGTGGTGACAGGGAGAGATTGGGCGGCGATGGGAGGGGAGCAGATCTTAGTAGAGACTAGAGGAGGTTGCTGTGGCCCAAGTATTCTCAATAAAGGCAGAACAAATTTGACAAGTGTTCCACAAAGGCAATAAAAGGTTGGCTTGAAAAGCAAAAGCGGGCTTTCAGATGTTTTTGATCTGCAGTTAAAGCACATTAGAGCACAAGGTCAAGGCAAAGTTCCTTTTTCGGTCAACCACAACGTCTTCGGACACCGACCACAATCACAAGTCTGTAACATTTGTTCAAACTGCTTTTAGCTTAAATACAAAATGCTAAACATTATGCACGAAATCAACACATTTTCAGATCAGGGTTAATTATTCTGAGCTTGCATGCGGCAATTAATTTTATAATTTCAACATGGGGTGCAGGGAATAACCTGTTGATTGCTGGCATTCGTGCTTCCTGACACACCACGACTGTATCCACAGGAGATGAAGCTTGCACGATCCCAGCTGCGAGAGCCATCATTCTTCAAATGCATGTTGTATACAAATATAATCAAGCTTTTCAACTGCGCAAGAATTTATTAATAATAAGCATTATTACAACGAAGGAATACTTTACTGTAACATAAATGGTCTGGGCCAATTGTTTCACCAGCAGCAAAAACATTTAATATGCATAAATATGGAAATAGCTGCATATTTTCATTTATTCAAATGTTTTTCTAACACATTTTGGTACAAGTGACAGTAAATTGCTGGGTATTTATATATTTTATGTATTCTTTTTTTTTCCATTTTTTGACATCTCTTAACCATGGTGCCTTTTAACTCGGGCTGTATTCCAGTCTTTCAGATACAAGAATTATTCAACGTCTGCTCCGAGTTCCACAGACTCACCAGCGCCGTTGAACTTTCACTCACAACTTGTAAAGGGTCGGCGGGGTCAGAACAGTATTCAGTGGCTGACAGCAGGCACAAAGCCCATTGCAGTTGGTTTCTCTGCAGTAACGCACCCCTTTGTGTGCAGCCCAACACTTCCAATCCTGCTTGTCAAATAATCATTAACCGGTTCAGCCCTCAGTAAATATTTTCAGAACCTTTGTAAACTGGGAGGTAAACACCCGGCGCAGTGAAAAGATAAGAGCACATACATAGTGTTTAGAAAAAAAAACAAAAAAACAAAAAAAAACAGGATAGTAGGGTGCACAGATTTCATTATTGATGTTGAGCTTTGATGAAGTTGAGGACGGTGATGTCATCCCTATTGTGCACACGCGCACACACACATGCACCATGCACGCACACACACCATTGCAAACCCTCCACAAGCACACAAAGGCAACGCACAGAGGGCTTTATTTCTATACAACGCAACAAATCTGAAATCCATTAAAGCCCAAAAGAACTTACTCTGCTTGCAAGGCCAACACTTAACAAACCAAAACAGTCCCCCTTCCTGGATGAGCACGGTGGTTGGACTGAACGCCGCAGATCATGACAAGCTACTTTCCTGTTTTGGTTTCTGCTTCCTGCACCTGCAGGCCACATGTTGGAGGCCTGGGCACTGCACCCCATTTCTCCACATTAGAGGCGAAATATCAACAGGACCACTCGCCCCAGTCCTCATGACCTACTTCATGACAGGTAGTGAAATAAAATTTTAAATTTCATCCAGAAATACAACTAACAGAGAGACAACAACGTTCGTTTCCCGACAAGTGACAGTGAGGAATTCACCCGTCTCAGCTTTATCCCTGGCTTTGTACATGGATCTGCAAAGCAGAGACACTGTGGAGGGTTCAGCCAAAAGCTGCTTCTGCTGCCGCTTTCACTAAATCAAGATGGATTTGTGTATTTACCACGGCGAGCACAATCTAGGACCTCTTTGGAGAGCGCAAACCAAAACAAGATGTCTTTCATTCGGAGGATCTTTCTCACATGGCCCACTGAGCGCCGGTGCCTCATTCAACGGTTCTTACAGAGACAAATGTGTTTCACAACATACATGTATGTTTCATTATGTCTTTGCAATCCACGCAAGCCTGCTGCTTGTCTTGGAACATTTTCAGGTCTATAATTCAACTCTTACTGTGTCTTTGTGACACTTTCATACAAGCCGTAATGACTGTTGTCAGATGAGACAGCGTGCATCTGATGGCAGTGAAGTTAACGGCCTGCATCAATCCCACCGGCGGTCTCGCAGTTGTTCTCTCAGAGCTTGGCTGGGCACATCAAGGACAAGATGTTCTTTCAACACATTGAGCCTGTGTGTACCAGATACCAGCTGATAATTCATCGATCAGCATGCACAAATAGGGACCAAGTATACGTCCAAAACAAGAATTGCCAAACTATTCAATACACCAGTGAAGGTTACAGAAGCTATTTCCTCTGCAATGCCCTCAGCAAATGAGCTTTTTAACCCCAGATGCATCATAAATTTCTTTTCAAGTAGCTGCAAATATTAAATGTCATAAAGAACTAAGCTCATTTTGCCATTTCTTGATTTTACTATTCAATTACAAGTGATAAAAATACAACACTTCCACATGTTTTCGCATATTAAGAGCATTCCTTTAGAGGCCGAGGCCTTCAGAACCTCTTGTCTCAGGTCCAAGGTGCAGTTTCTCCTGAATTAAACTACATTTCTGGGAGGAGGATAAAAAAAAGACATCCACAATCTGAACATAACCAAACTTAAGCGACCACCGTGGCCACATGACAATCTGTTTGGTTACTCCAGACTCAGTGGTGCATTACAACCAAGGTCGATTACGGCACAGTTAATGAATCAATTTCAAGGCTGGGAAACGACTCAAAAGGCTTGTTGACTTTAAAGCCAGGCTTCTTTTTTTTCCCCTCTCTGAGCCACATCCTCACGCTGTGGCAGATCTGCAGCGTGCGGCTCGACCGGTCAAAAAAAAAAAAAAAATAATAATTTTGTCTTCATCACATAGAAACCATCAGCTGGTTTCAAGCATGCTCAGTACGCTCTGCATGCAGTGCAGACCACAGATGAACACAAAGAAAAACCTCCTGCTAACAGGTGGTTTGACTGAAAAACAGTTCCTTTTGATACAAGAAATAACTTGATCCTGCTGCGCTGAACAATGATCGGGACACGTCCTCTTTCATTCCCACTCCTCTGTTTCCCATGCTTGTGTGGCGGCTTCTCCGCAATGCTGCAAATGAAAAGTATGACGACTCCAACAACTTCGGCATGAATGGTGACGATGAGCCAGACTAATAGTTACCAGATAGGAAAAAGAAACCTCCATGATAGATTCTTCTTGATCTGGATCAAGAATGGATCTGACAAAATGTTGAATACCCGCTCAGGTACACAAAATGTTCCAGAAAGTATTTTGGTCATCGTCAAATTAATTCATATCTTTCAGATTGGTGCATGCAATCAACCAAATCCAAGGCATATGTGATCCGTCAGACTCATGTCTTCATTTTTCACAAACTACTGTCTCTGCTTCACCCGTTAAAGTTATTATTGGTATATTGGGCAGATTTCTTGGAAAAGAAAGAGCAATGATAAGGCACAAAACAGGTTTGTGATGCAGGAACAGCAACAGGTATCAAACCTACTTATTACCGGTGTCTTGCTTCTGAAATGCCACATCCAGCCAAACTCCAACTATCTTTTTTTCCCCCTCCTGATTAATCATATTATAATCATTTTGTCATTTTGCTGTGTTGCTAGGCAACTTCTGGCTATACAAGAGAAGGTTGAAAAGCACAGCCACGTTTCCTTAATTATAAAAACCCAGAGAGAGATATTTTCACTGATTGTTTTGAGTAAATAGTAACGCATTGTGTTCAGCTTTTACTGTCTCTCTCTCTTTGACCTGAGACTCACTTTAAACGTCTGTTTACACCCAAGGTTTCAACTACAGCTGTCTGGAGTGCTGCTGCCAGCTTTATCACTGGGCAAAGTATTTTATATCCTCCATTTGTCTCTCCTATTAGTTTACTTGGACTAGATTCATCTTTAAAAGAAAAAAAAAATGCATGAATATATGACTCCAAAAGGGAACGCTTCCATCTCTCTGCTATTATTGTTCACACTAACATTTTCTTTCACTCTTGCAGTCTATATTAGTTTATTGTTCTTGATGCTCTGCCTGTTACGCACCTTATGTACGTCAACTTATATCACTGTCTCAGCAAATTACAACAATTCAACATGACATTTATCTTCAATTATGCCATCGTTAGGATGACACACATGATGGCATAACATGACTCCCATTTCTGTGACGATCAATTAGCTTTGGTGTTTCAATTAACAGGATTGATCTAATTGATGCATAGCTGACAAATCAATAAGATCACACTAAAGCACTGCAGCACAAACTCTGTCTTCCAAATCAGTAGACTTGACAACAACGCCTCTTTAAACAGCAAAGTATGGTCACACTGATAAGTGCAGAAACAAAATTGAAAACTATCCTACAAATGTTAATAAGCTTTACTAAATCAACCTATGACAGACATGCATTAAATCATATTGTAAGTAATGAAATAGTCTTGTCATTTAACTTTCATGATCGTCAAGTTGCAGGTGTTTGCAAGTGAAAAACAATTTTCTAAAAATATCCGAAGAATTACAGCAGGGATTAGCAACTCCAACTGGGTCAGAAAAGCATTTCTATCATGAATCACTAATAGCAGCAACATCCTTTTTGTCATCCAATGACAGACATTTGGTGCTTCTGTTTGCATGGAAACACACAGCAGAGAAGTTGGCAGAAATTTCTGCAACTCTCACTTACTTTGGGAATAAAAATACTTTATCAATCCCAGGGGAAGTTCCTGAATCCAAAAAAAAATTTAGCTCTAGCCATCCACTGAGAGCAGTGTGAGACTCAGTGTGTTGCTCAAGGACATTTGGGAATCGAACCTACAACATTCCAAATGAAGAATGACCACTCTACCAACCGAACTGAAGCATTTATGTGGTGATTAGGAGATTTTTCTTTACTCAAACCTTAATTTTACCACTTCAACACTGAACACTAGCCAGGATCATGTTTAATCAAGCCAGACAGAAAGTCTGAAAGTGGTGTGAATAGTTCAACACTGATTATTGTTCACTGAAAAGAAGCTTTGAGACACTGAGTCAGAATATGATGCCCCACCCGACCCAAGCAGGGAGATCTTAATCCTAAAAGGCTTTAGCAGATTATTCCAAGTTTATTGTTTGTATCGGTGTAAATGTACAGTTCAAGTTTGGTAAGTCACTTTCAAAACAAGAGGATGGATCCCACATCTTCCATCCATCCCCTGTCGCTTTTATCCAACAGATGGCCGCCGGGCAGCACAACCAATCCCAGCTCAGTGTGAGCAAAACCAAGGTACACAACCTGGACAAGCCGCAAGTTCAGGGCAAACAGAGAGCCAGACACACATTATTATCAATCACATGCTTTTGGACAGTGGAACAAACCCAACAATCTCACTTTGAGGCAACAGTGCCAACCACTACACCAAGGAGCGGCCCCATAAACACAATGTAAAAGTTATCAGTGTGTGATTCCGAGATGATTGAAGTGTAGCTAACCCAGCTGTTTCAAAACAGACTTGGCATCAGGAAGCAGAGAAAAGTCCCTACTGACGTTGGCCTGATTCCTCACAGGCCTGTTTGTACAAAAGATCCACAAGAAAACGGCTCTATATTTATAAAGTCATCGGCTGTAGTCTTTAACGATCCACCGTGCCTTGCTATAGCAATTGTGTATTTTGTATTTGAGCATTATTGCCATAATAACTCACTGGCTTGCTCAGGGCTCTCCATCTGTACAGTATATTCCTTCTGTTTACTTCTGCATGGATTAGTCTGCCTTGTCATTGTTTCGTGAGATTTTCATCCACTTTCTTTTGTTCATCTGTCACAAATGAAATCTAAAGCGTTCTTTTTTTTTTAAAAAAAATAATCCACACTGCTTTCATGAGCTGTAATGCACTCACAGTCCTAATTAAGAAGTTACTTAACTAAGCAGAGGAGGAAATGCTGAAAGAGAAACTGATCCGTTACAAGAAGAGGAGAGCTTTTAAGCATGCTCACCTCAGGTAGAAATATCTAAAGCTAACCGCTTCCTCCCATGACCTCTTTTTTTTTTCTCCATTCTTCAGCTGTTCTGAAAGGGCCTGACAAAGCCTCAACAAGGTTTTCAGATTGATCCGGTGCAAAAGACCACGGATCAAAGGAGATATGGTATTTCACATATCAGAGAAAACACGGCGAGGGCTGTTTGTTGAGCGAAAACAAAATGCTGGCTTGCCCTTCAAATGCGTCAAAACCACACATTCTTAAAGCCTCACAGAAACACGGAGGTCTTCAGGGGTATTATGTTCACCGTTTAAAATGCTGCACAACAATGAGCAAAAGATGTTTGCTCATGTACTCGTCAACTGTTGAAATCATTTGTCAACAGGACAGTGAATCTCAGCTGGGTTTAATACTTTCTATTCTGTTATCTGCTTATATAATTATGTTGTTAAAAGTATGTACTACGAAATAAGAAAAAGTCCATGATATCCTCTACACTGTTTTCATAATAAGTAAGCTCTGCTGTAAAAACTCTGCAAAGCACTCTTTATATTTCTTTATCATTTTCAGAGTGAAATGTTCCTGAACTAAAAAAAAAGCTTCAAGAATTTAATGTAGTTTATTCACTGCTGGGAGGATGAAGAGAATGGAGGTGTATCATGTATTGAAACAATGATGGCAAGAGCTAATTTGTCAACAATGTTCAATGATCTGAAGCATCTGAAAGATTATTTCTGTCTGAGCAGTTTCCCCCAACATGGACACATCATAATAAAAATGAGCAGACGTGTGCTTTTGGCCGCTTCCTCACGAGGGTTCCACGACTAATTGTGTGATCTTTGCATTTTCTCATCAGGTGCAGTTCCTGTCGCGAAATAAGCACTCAGAGTTGTTATGGGTTGCGTTCAGGGACCCATATCTGATAATGAGAATAAATTGGATGACAATTGGCACTTAAGGTAGGAGTGATAATTAATGTTGGATGATTGTGTGATCTCAGTGTTCACAAGCGGATATTTGCTTCGCAGTCACTAACCAAGTCATTACTCAAATTCACAAATCGAAATTCCGTTCACGGAGATATTTAAAATTTCATTGAAAAACAGCAGATAAGGCATTTCCTAAAACTTCTTATGGAGCGGTTCTAATAAATCTCATGTAAAATGTGCCTGCTTAGCAGGAAGGAAACAAATAGTGTTAATTTTATGGTAATCTGAAGAAACCATAATTCCAGGGTCAGCTCTCAAAATGAGAACATCTGAAAATCACTAAATGACTCAATTCATGACTCCCTGCTACTTTTTTTTCTGAAATTAAGCTTCTCTTAAAAAAAAAAAAAAATACTGTTTGACTCAATAAGAATCCCTTTTCTCCATGTAAATCTAATAAGTTCACATTTAATTTGAAATGTGGTGAGTTTAAAACTGCACATGATGTGAAATAATGAATGGTCAGAATGAAGACATCATTAACACCTGGGTTTGACCGGAGACACACAACAAATAGTCACCATTCAGGTTTACGCAGGTATTCAACTTCAGTCCTGACAAAAAAAATCCAATGTACCTTTCCTGCCCTGTAACTGTGGTCATAAACATCTATTGTATTCTGGTGTTCCTCTCCATCATTAGAACTCTTCTTTGTTCTGTCAACTGTCAAACCTAAAAAAAAAAAGAAAAAAAAAAGGAAGGTCTGGCATTCTGTTCAAAAATGAATCCCTATTTAGAGTCAACCAAAGAGGTCGAACATCATTCTGAAATGTTTTGTCTCTGCCTACAAAAAAAAAAATTAGTCTCAAATTCAGGCAATGGCAAAAATCTGCACAAGCATTTTGAAGCACAAAGACACTTCTAAATTACCTATACGGATAAAAACACTGATTTGCAACGGTCAAGCACTTCTATTAAATTATTCTGCCCCGTGGTGTCATCTATTCAACAGTAAAGGGTTTTTTTTTTCCTTCATTATTTCTCAAGAGCCAATCTATCCAAAGACCTTAAACAGAGGGAACTCGCATTCCAATCTCCAGCAAGCGAGGAGATAAGACAGAAAGGGAGAGAAAAAATTTTCAACAGAAGGGAAGAATTGGAGTAAAAGAAGCAGCAAATATTCTAAATTGGATTCGATGCAGGAAAGATTCACGTTGGCCTTCCAAAAGGACGATATGCAAATCTGACAAAAGGGAGGAAATAACGAGATGGAGAGATAAGGTGACGGATGTGGATTGAAATAATGAGAATGTCAGAGTCCTGGCATACCTTTTACCACTGGAAAAAGTAAAAAAAAAAAAAATGAAAAAAGGACTCAGGAGAGTAGAACCATTGGTAGGGATTGAATGGGGGAAAAAAGCCAGTAGGGGAGATCAGGGGGGCAAACTGAAGGTCATTAATAATACCTGCTTTGGTCAGTCACGTACTGCGTGTAGATAATGAAAAGTAAACTGGCCAGTGATAAGACTGAAATATCCTCTCTTTCCTGAGTTTGCCCTTGCCAAATTTCTCTCCTTGTGCACTGCCAAAAAGCCTGCCTGTCCCATTTTGGTCCAGGCTACACACTGAAGGCTTTTTTTTTTTTTTTTTGAGAGAGAGAGAGAGAGCGACCACATCCCGGTTGCAGAGCATTTAAAAATAAATTCAACTTCGAAGAGTTCTTCGGCGAAAAGCACTGAACTTCCTGGGAAGTGATTTAAAACACCAAAAGAAATCACCTACTGAGCGGCACAGCGAAGAGAGCAGACGGCTTGTTTGAAGACGAGGTTCAGACATATCAAACTGCTTAATCCAGGAACATCTAGGAATGTTTTAGCAGCTCTGCATCCCAACACCCTGCCAGATTTCTCAAAAGCTCATCATCAGCCCTGACGTTTATCTTCCCTTTCCCTTTTTTTTTTTTCTTCCCTTCACCTCCCCTTTAAATCGGCAGCTACATGTGTGACAAAACATGTGCGCTTCCGCCTACACACTCAATTTCAATAGCCTACTTAATACACAGCCTCCAGATCTGTGCAGCCTTGGCATTCACAGGCACCGGTGAGGGAGGGCTGATGGCATGAGATGCTCAAGTGCTAAAACATGAGTTTTTTTTTTTTTGTATGGGGAACTGCATCAGCTGCAGTGTACAGAGCAGTTCCGATGCAGTCTTAAAAATACGGCGTCTTCAACGGTGCTTTGGTGTTCCGAGACCTGAAAGAGTCGACTGGATGAACAAAGAGGAGGGCTCTCAGGCTGTCCGTTCAAGATGCTTCAAAGGATGAAGCAGAGTTTGTGTGTGTGTATGTGTGTGTGTGTCAGCCCCCTGGAGGGCCGAAGCTGGTAGCCCGAGGGCAGACTCCACAGGTGGAGATGGCAGCAATAACAGAGAACAGAGAACCCACAGGGGTCCTCTAAGAAGAAAAATCCCTCCCTGAGAGTCATTAAGACAAGAGAAAAAAACCACAAATAAAAGACAAAAAAAAAAAAAACTTTCACACAGCCAAACTTTGGCAGGTGCTCAGATTTGCCTGAATATAACATCAGTATGAGTTGCAGAAATCACTTGCCAGTGTGTGTGTGTGTGTGTGTGTGTGTGTGTGTGTGTGTGTGTGTGTGGTTAAATGGTGGGCTGATCAATGCATGTGTGGCATCTCCATCACTTAAATGTAGCACTGTTACATCACTGTTCACATCAGACGGCCATTTTGATTAATGAGCTGCTCCTGACAGAGCTCTGCAAAGAAATAACTTCATGTTTGCTTCCATGCAAGCTCCTCATTGTGCATCTCTCCCGCAGGGCAACAGACAAGACGTGATTCGTGACATTTATCATCCCCAGAGGCAAACAAGTTAGTAACTTTTTTTCTGCTCACTGTGTGGATCAACACCTTGCAGGGCTTCACTGCAAACGTATATTCAAACTCAGTGCATTGCAACAGTCATGACTTTGCACAATCAGCCAGCAGGATTAAAAAAGAAAAGAAGGGGCTCCGTCAGAAATATGACATTCCTCTGATAAGATACCGAGACGATGGACGGGAAACAATCAGCTGCAGCAAGTCATCCCCAATTATGCAGCCGTCAGGCGGAGACTGAACCAAACAACGTTTATCTGTATCTGATGGTGGAGATTTCCTGTTTCTGGAAGAGCAACGGTGAGTCTGGAGCCACAGCGATGAGTGCACGAAGAAAAAAAAAGCAACAACATTCAACCAGCGACTTGCTATCTGCATCAAACTCCGTGCACGGCCAGGCTCCAGTTCACACACGGGCACGTTACCTGAGGACGAGCTCAACTTTCCTGTGCGGTCGGGTCGCGAGACCTTGAATTGTTGCATCACGCGACCAAACAAACAGATGTTGAATGAACAACCAGCAGTCCGACACGAAACTAACGGTGTGCACATCGCCTGTGAGTGTGTGTGAGTGTGTGTGTGCGTGTGTGTGAGAGAGAGTGTGCGGGGAACAGACGGAGTAGAGAGCGCACTCACCTTTACACATTTCCACCTTGTCTCCGTGTTAAAGAGGGAAAGATAACCGTCGCTTTCACCGGCCGGCCGCCGCCGCAACCTGCCAGTATCAGCGGTGAAGACATTCACCTGCCCGGGAGGAGTTTGTACGGACGGTCTTCGCCCTCGTATCTGTTGCTGTCCGCGCACCGTGCCGACCGCTTCTCGGTTTGTTCAAAATCAGAAGTTCATCCAAAGTTGCGGCGGCTCGCTCCGCCTCGCCACGACGATGAGGTCACCGCCTCCTCCGACTCCCGTGTGGCGGAATCTCGCGAGATTTCCCAAACCTCTCCTCCAATATGCCTAGAATACTGCGTTGTCTCGCGATATTTCAGAAGTGGACGGGGAGATTGCTTTTGAAAAGAGAAGGGGGGGGGGGGGGGGGGGGGGGGTGATGGGGAGCGTTGCTCTGGCAACGGAATCGGAAGGACTTTTTTCCCCCCTCCAGCAACTGGTGTTTGCGTGACATGTTTGGGTATTGATGAACACTGGTTGACAAAATATGATTTTGCATCCAAGTAAGACATTGGCAACATTATGATTCGAACCACCCTACCAAAGAAAAATAGAATATCTTGCACAGTTTTAATTCTGTGCCCTCATGTAAGTTATTTGACATGTTTTCAGATAAATGAAAATGCACAAGTAAGCTTATATTTTTATTTTCAAATTATTTGAGACAGCAATTCAGCAGTTGTATTTCATTATCTGTGGCTTTGCCTCACAGCAACCTTGTGATCCTTTTAATGCAAAGTTTGCATTTTCTTCCTGTGCTGCTTGTATTAGATACTGAGAAGCCCAGAGAGTAGACAAATACACGAGTCACATGCATTATCTGCAGTGTTGTGAAATTGTATTTTACCCCTTTTCTGATATTTTGTTTTTGCATATTTATCCACACTTACACTTTTCTGATCAACTGACCATTTTCAACATTAGACAAAGATAACCTGAGTAAATACAAAACAGTTGTTAATGATGATTATTGCTTTTATCAAGAAAAAAAAGATATCCAAATAATCCTGACCTCGTGTCAAAATTGCCCCTTGTTGTTAAATCGTGAATTGACTGTTATTAACCATATCTCCTGATCACTGCGAAACCTGTCCAATCAAGAAATCTATTAAATAGAACCTGTCTAACAAAGGGAAGAAGATAAAAGATCTCAAAAAGCTGCAGTTCATACTACAATCAAGAAGAAATGAGAAAGTCAAGAACAAGCAGCAGTCTGGAGAAGGTTACAAAGCCAACAACAGTGAGAGTAATTTTCCACAAATGGAGAAAACTTGGAACAGTGGTCAATCATCCCAGGAGTGGCCTGTCTACTGAAATTACTCCAACAGTGCACCAACAACTCATCCAGGAGGTCATGAAAAATCTCATAGCAACATCCAAAGCACGGCAGGGCTCGCTTGCATCAGTTAAATCAGTGTTCATGATTCATCAGTAAGAAAGATACTGGGCATTAATGGCATCCATGGGAGAGTTACAGAGCAAAAACCACTGCTGACCATAAAGACCTCAAGGCCCCCATTCTCACATTGGAAAAAAAAAAAAGATTCAGAAGGAGAAAATCCACCCATCATGTAGCTTCAATAAACCCATATTAAAGTTTTGGAGTCCTGATTTAAATCAGTTTGAGATGCTGCAGCATGGCCTTAAATAGGCGGTGCATGCACAAACGGCTTCCAGTGTGGCTGAATTAAAGAAATTCTGCAAGGAAAAGTGTGCCAGAATTCTTCTACAGCGATGGGAAACACTAATTACCAGTTATTGGAAAGGCTGGATTGCAGTTGTTGTCATCGGGGGTGGCATAAAGCAGTTATTGAGGTTATGGGGCAATTACTTTTTCACAATGGGCCTGCTCTGGATAGCTTTTGCCCCTATGCAATCATCATTTTAAAAATGCATACCTGCATTAGTCTCAAGCTAAAATTTATTTGATGCTCTGAAACATGCAGGTGTGACAAATATGCAAAGGGGAAAAAAGGAAATGAAGAAAAGGTGAAATACTTTTCCAAAGCACTTAGATGAGGCATGTGACTTCTGTACTGTCAATGATTATTCTGCTCTCTGAGCTTCTCATTTTTGTCCAAGGTGCTGCCATTATCAGAAGTAAAGTGACGTTCTAAAAATAATCCAAAAGCCTCGAATAAAGTGCCAGAGATTTCAGTGGAAAGTTGCATGTCCTCCTTTTTTATGCAAAGGATTCCTCTCTAAACATGCGTGTGATTTTAATTAGCGACTATGAAAGAATGTGAGTGTGTGTGGTTGTCTGTCCCTGTGTTTTCCTGTCACGGACTTTACCCTGATTTCTCTGATGGTCGTCCACTACCTTTTGATCCCGAACTGTATCGAAGATGGATGTTAATGAGAGGAATGTATCCCGTATCAATTTGGAGTCACTGTAAACACTGAGTTTGAGGTTGTTTTTCTTTTTTTTCCTGAAGATGACTCGACTTTTCCTGAACATTATCTACAATAACAAAAACAGAAAAGTTTAATACCGTGTATTTTAATTGACACATCTTTGTGTCAGCACAGACTGATATAAAGTGGCACAACAAAAGACAGACCTGCTCTTTTCTCTGTCATCTGCCGAGTGTGGGTGAAGGCATGCACATCTAGTGGGAAGTGTACCACTTATGATTAACTACTGACTCATTTTTATCTACATGAAAGAAATCTCCCGGGGATCGTCATCCATCCATCTCCTGTGCTGCTTCATATCCAACTGATCCCAGCTGACTGTGAGTGAAGGAGGATGCCATTCCATCACAGAGCCAGCACAGAGAGACAGCAAAACACGCTCGTGCTGTCACCCATGGCCGATTGGAAGTCGAAAAGCATCTCCTCACAAACCAGAAGGACCTGGAATGCAAATTCTGCCTGCACCATTCAAGCAATTTCACATCAACTATGAATGATATATATATCATCTTTTTCAGTCCACGTTTTCTTCTTCTGTGCCACAGCATGAAGCCCTCGTTATCCATTGTGTAACTCCACTACGCTGTGCAAGTAATGGCTTATGTATGTCTGCTCACCGTCACTGAGACAGCGGGAGCAGACGGAGAGACCTGTGAACAGATTCAAACCTGTGAATCAATTAAAGTTTCCTTTTCTGACTCTATTATAGTTGAAAAGATTGTACTTTTGAAGCATTTTGGACAATGTGCTTCTGTCATAATTTGGTCCAACATGGAAAAAAGTTGGTTTTCCATGGTGTCACAATACAACAGATAATCACACTCTCCTATGTGCCAGGTCTGAAAGGACCTCAAGACATTAAAGTTTTCATGAAGCCGTACAGACTCCAAGCACAGCAATAAACAGTGAAATACACAGTTTCAATGTATGCACGGGGATGGATTATTGCTTTAATGACGTAGTCCATGCATTGCAAATCGCACCCTCATGCATTCCTGGCTAATATTATTTCAGCATAAAATTTTAATTAGATAAGAGAAGAACACTGCCCTAATTACAGCAGCTCTACAGGAGTGGGTGAACAGCATGGGAGTCCGAGGAATTCAACTCTTTGACATGGCCACCTGTGAAAAGTTGAAACGTCATTTTGCATCTATCTCGTCTGTCCTCAAAGTCCATCAATCACGTCCTTAATGAACGCTTTTGCTTCCTGTGACAGGATGTCATCTTCTTATCGCCGTTCATTTTCTCCACCGTTACCTCTGCCTTCCTTTCATTACCACTTTCCATCCATTACTCTGAAATGTCATCCAGAATTACATAACAATCTAATAAAGGCAAAGGGAAGGAGATGGCCGTCATTAAAGCCGCTCTATTCCTGTAGCTCTACAGGTCTCCACACCGCCCACCCCGCTCTTTCATGGGGAGATATTTGTGTGGGCGGTTTGTATTGTTCTCCGGTGAAGAACTGCTCCCCCAGGATTAGCTCAAGTACTCTATAATTAGGTTTGCCACAGAAAGCAATTCGGTTTGGATTAAAAAATTGCAAAGGCGCATCGCCAATAACCACTGACAGTAAAACTTCACTCCGTGTTACGCCAGGAATACAGTGAGCGGCAGAAAACACTGATTTATCTGGACATGGAAATGTGGAATTCATTCAGCTGAAGAAGAAAGAATGTCCTCCAACATTTCAGGACAATTTAACGCGATCTTAGAAATTAAAATGAAATGTGTCTGCACACTGCAAATCGAATTGTAAGTCACTGCAGCCTCTGAAAATGATGAAACCTGGTGGAGAGTGAGTGGATCAATCGATCTTGGATCGATGGTGCAACAAGCACTTTAGCAGCTGGCAGCTTTTCTCACTGTCAAAACTCAGAATCTGCAGCTGAAAGTGGAGAGGAAAACACATCAGATAAATCCTCATTCTTCCTGTTCCACATTTGTAGCATCCTTTAAATCTGCCATTGCACATATTTTGTCTCATCAAGTGTGATCTTGGGTTGATTTTGGGGCCCACAAGCAATACAGATCTAGTCTGCAGTTGTTACACATAACTGTTCCATATATGTTTTTGCAAAAGATGTTATTTTCTAATTTTGATTCATCTCTGTTAGACTTGTTGGAGCCAATTGGTATTGTTTATGTAAAAATGGTATCGGCCTAGTCGTGGTAATGTTCCTTCATAACAGACAGCTGTGATCCATCCTGGTTTTTTTGTTTTTTTTTTGTTAAAGGAGGTAACAGTGAGACAAAGTTTTGCCCACGCAGTGGTTAATACATTGAGGTTGTGTTTTTGACATGATTTATTTCGTAATTCCTGTTTGAATTCAACCACAAAACTTGTATTGATTTGTGTGGTTGATTCATTCAAGTAAACCAAAAAACCTCCTCCTCAAAGAGATACACTGTCTATTTTCTTTTTAATTTCAATGAAAGAGCAGACGGCAGTGGAAACATAATCAATCAAGTCCAAATAATGTGTGTTTCATCAAGATAAGGTGGAATTTATTTATCTCCCACTGGGGAGATTTCAGCATTGAAAATGTAGTAGATAAGTGGGTAATAATAAAATAGGTGGAAAAGAGGGAGAGTATAATTTATTAATGCCCTTGGAGAAATGTCTTTTTCTGCATGTGCCCAGTCAGGCAGCCACTTCACAGCACTGCAGGGAGCTGATGGGGGTCAGGGGTCACAGTGAGTGGTTCATCTACCATGGGATTTGAACCTGTGAATTCCCAATCCCAAATGTGCTTCTCTGGTCTCGAACTAAACATGAAAAAACTTGGGTTTTTGTCAATCATTTTGTCCTTGTGTAGATAACGTGACACTTGAGTGAGTAAAGCAAACAATAACCTGGATATATGCTGAAAAAAAAAGTATCTCTGCAGTGTTTCTTTTGTGTTGATTTAACTCTTTTCATAGAGTTAATGTTGGAACTCTGGCACAGTGTTGAATACTGAACTATTTCGTAAGTGTTCCTTTAACTCTCAAGAGTTTGAACCTTTATAAACCCACAAAAAGTGTTGAAATCAACTCCGTGGGAATTAATTCAGGACTCGACTTTTTGCTGTGTGGCTTTACCCTTCAGGCTAGACCGCCTCTACAGATCAATAATCAATGCCGTATCTCCTATGAGAACACTTCACGACAATGTACTGGACTGTGTTGTTCCATAAGACAATAATAAAGTTTTGATTCCACTTTTCTGTGTTTTGTTCATCAATTTTCATTCGAGAACAAAACAGACTTTTTCATTGTTTCCTCCTGCATAAACAAAATACCGCTGGTTTGCATGTAATTGGAAATTGGGACACCGTTTTTGTCGACCAAAAAAAAAAAACAAAAAAGAAAGGAATGCCCTATTTCCATACTAATTATATGTTCTAGATAATCTCTTTGCTTTTTGTGTTGGAAAACAATGAATCAGTCAGTTGTGTCTCACTTTCAGATCCTACTAATGTGCATCAGGAAATGATCAACTTAATTAACCAGAACTGTTGAAAGCAAATATTCAAATAGAGATTTTTTTCAGCATGAAATGAATTTGTTGTATAAATCCTGACATATATTTGTTTACTAGATGCATTTCTAGAATATGTACAGTTATAAAACTATGTTTTTTCTTTCTGTCTGCAAGACTTTTTGTCAATTTCTCACCTCATTTGTGCATTGCTTTATTGCCTGATAGTGTAATAAATAGAAATTAAGTACATTTGTATTTTTTTTATGAGGAATTTTCCAGTATTTACCTTTTAAATTATGCTTTTAATTTTTTATGTAACAAATCCACTTTTACACGATGAGCAAAGTGTTGAGAGAATGTATTACAAAGTAATTTATTTTTTTAATTTCTCCTTTTTATTTGACTGTTGCTGTTTAATTACATTTTATAACCATATTTCTTCCACTGAATCTATTTAATTGAACCAATGGGCTGTAGGAACTGTCAGCAAAAGAAAAAAAAAAGGGGGAATGTGTTGGTGGTGCTCGGTCTTTGCCCCCTCATGTTTTACAGCATGTCCTTCACAACACTGAGTGATGTTATCACATCTCAATGCGTCGCTGCTGCAGCCAGCTGTTATATGTCTGGGCTATATTAAGATGTCAAGTAGCAAAGTCAGATGCGGGGGGAAAGAGAGACCACCTTTTTGCATGCAGGATTGTGGTCACCCAGAAAGGGAGAGGGGTGGAATTCCAGGCTCTGTTACCCCTGGAAGCAGAGGAACGAAGAGAATGGGCCCCATTCACAAAGTTCCACTCAGGCTGGGCTCCTACACTAATAGAGATTGACATGAGGAAAGGCGACAAGCTCTTTTCACACACTGGCTCTTTTGTCTGCGCCACTTGGGGGTCGTAGTACGGACAGCCAGGCTCTGAAAATAGATAGATTTTTATGCGCTTGTTTTCTATAAGTGGACACTGCTGAGTCTTGATTAAAGTGTGCGCGCAATTAGTGTTCGCTCGCCCAGCATTATTGTGAGGACAAACTGGTGGGCTTATTTCCCTGAGTGGCAGATGTTTTTCTGAATTCAAGAGGACACAAGCATTTACTGATGTTGTGTTCAATCAACAATTCTATGAATATATTGTTGAATTTATTATTTGACGATACCATCAGATGTGATTCCAGGTGCTCTTATTTCACATTTTGCATTAACACTGTTTACACAAATTCTACTCTTAAGTATCAATCACCCAGCCAACCTTTAATTAGACAGCATCTTTCATGCTGTTCAGCGAAAGTGCTTCATAGATGAATGTCATGGTTATAAAAAGACAAAAGTACATAAAGACAATGAAATAGTAAGAACAACACAAAAATAAAATTAAAAGAAAACATTGCGAGTTATAAAGTGAGTGGGGAAAAATGATATACAGGTGCTGAAATGATTTGCATACAAGCATAAGAAAGCATAAACTTCAAGTTTTTATCTGCATTATATTCTGTTCATGTTGTTCAGTTGATGCATCTGTTGATGGAAGCTTCAAGTATGCTACTCGGAAAAAGTTGGGTGCAGGGCCACGTCGAAGTCCTGGTTTCAGTGATGACAAGTAAAGTACAAAAAATGGCAGGTGCTGGGCCGTGTTTGCCAGCAGATGGGGCGGAAATGGTGAGAATGGTTTTCAAGATTAAAAAATACAAAACGTCAGACTGACTGTAAACATGATTCTACAATGTGGTGAGTCCGAGCGAAGTGTATAAAACTTGATTGTAATCCACTGCAGCTGTCCCACACCTGCCTGGCTGATCCCACTCCCACACACACACACACACACACACACACACACACACACGATGAACACACTGCTTATAGTATGGGGAGGTTTGGTCAGAGGTTTTTGACAACAAGTATCTTAGATCACGAAAATACGCTATTTGAGTCAAAGAAATGCAATATAAACATCTTTAATTATTCAAACAAAGTTGTTTACCTGCAAATCATCACTCAAGTAGAGCATCTCAATTGGATCATACATTTTTCTTCTCTTTTTTGCAGCTACTCACCTTTTTTAAAGATGAACTTTTCAGAGTAGCATACATCTCACATCATTTTGCCATCAGCTTTTCTGGAGCAGCTTCTGTACTGCATCCAAAAACACTTTTAAATATACTTATTTATTTATCTAGGAGCTGAAGCTTTCATGTACAGCTAGAAGGTGTTGAAATCTTTGTCTCGGTCTGGGATTCTTCACATCTGTTTCTGTCTCCACAGGAGTATTCCATGGGGATTCTGGCCATGATCGAGCGTGCACCGTGCAAACCCCATTACCAGTCTAAGAGCGCTATGACTTATGAAGAGACTCATAGTGTTCTCTATCGCTACGTGTGGCGAAGAAGCAGGTGGTTTCTCAGAGAATTACCATCCGAGTTGCCTGTCAAAAGCTGCACGGCGCTGTGATCTATGCGATCCAGGGCTGCCTTTGTGGAGTGCAGGTGCTTACAGAGGGCGCTTGCAAGATATGTTTGAAAAACTAAAGGCATGCACAGAATTCCAGTCCCAAATTCCTCCTGTTTGGCACTTTCTGCATACATATATCCCAGTATGTATGTGTGTATGTGTAGTTTTGAGCTCGAATTTTGCAGCACAACGCAGGGTGGTGGAGCACGGTGCAACCCCTGCACTGGTAATTTTGTCTGGTGAAGACAAACTGGTAATTTGGTGGACCGGGCTGCACCGAGATGGGCGTGAACAGATTTAGCTTGGCACAGAGACACTTTTTGTGCCAGAACACTGCGCGGAAGGTACGCTGAAAGCCCACGATGAGCCACGCCGGACTGCGCCGTGCACGAAAACTACAAAACGCGCCTGGTCTCCAAAAATAGAGCCCTTAGTTATGCTTTGAAAATCCAAAAGAAATAAATACTCAATGCAGAGAATCGTATTTGTAGTGAAACAAAACTAGCAAAAAAATAAATAAATAAATAAAAGCATAGGCTATGTGAAGTTATGTGCATGGCCACTAGGGGTCGCTTGATTTTCGAGCGTACCTATTTGTGTGGCGGTTTTCTGTGCCCTGCAGAGAGAGCTGGAGCTGGAGCTGGAGCTGGGTGAGTCACGCTGCTGTGAAAACACAGTGGAGCGGTGGGAGGATGACATCACGACACCCTGCAGAAGAACAAGTGCCTCCAACTTGGACTCCTTTCAAGTGCGCGCACAAGGGCACGTACGCAAACACCTATACATAGAGAGGCACACAAAGCCCTCCTCCGCTCGCACCGGCCGCCCACGCTGCACGTGCATACAAATACACATAGAACATTTCCTCACCCGAAATAAAGCCGCTTGTCCTGAAGAGACATTGGAGTTGTTCTGTTTTTGATTTCCATCTTCTCATGGTGGTGGGGGGGGCGTGGGCAGAGGCGAGCTGGTGGTTGGCCAGGACACAGATACACTGAGAGGATTTTAGGGGCCAAGACGGAGGAAAAATAGCTCTATTAGAAAGGAAATGGAACCAATTCAAGGTCTCTTCTGTTTGTTGTGTATATGTGCATCTGCATTTAGAAAAGCATATGTTCACTTTGCCCTGTTGTGGAAGCTCCAGTTCCTCTCACGATGGCATAAGAAGAAAGCATGTGTGATTAATTGTTGAAGAGAAACCCTTCTTCTTTTTCTTCTTCTTCCATACCTTTCTTGTTCAAACCTTCTGTTCCACTTTCTTTTTCTTTTGTGTGTGTGTGTGTGTTTTTTTATTCTGTGTGCTTTGCAGTTTGTTGTCGTGGTTTGACCTTCAGAGCCACCATACCTCTCTGTTGCGTTGTCTGTGGAGTCTGCCAAATGGAGACGGATCTGGGAGACAAGCCACTGAAGCAGTGATTCATGAAGCTCATCATGTGTCCATCAAGCTCTGGGTCGTTTATGAAAGGTATTACAAAAACCACACAGGCTCAAACATGCATACATTCAGTATATGAGGCTTTTTGATAAACAATCTCAACTCAGGGTAGTCAATTTTCTGGAGATTTTAAAGTTCAATATAGTTTTCAAAACTAGATTTCTTAGTACTCTTGACAGTTGAGATAATGCAGTTGAAATTTCCGTCTGTTATAAGCATGTTAAATCTAATAAAGCAAAACCTGCAAACTGTTTCAGAAGCACAGGCAGAGAAAATTGAGGCCACTGCTACAATCCCATGACATATTTCTCTCAACAAATATCCAGTACACATTTTTTTTATTACATTGGTGTATTTGAGACCTCTGCATTGTCCTCACATTTCCGCTGAATGTCCGCTGTCACACTGCGCTCTGAAACATCAGGGCTTGTTCCCACTTCAGTCACTTTTCTTCTTTACATCTATGGGATTTGAATGACTGAAATTATTTGTCATAAAAAGAAATTTGCTGCTCTGTGATGAAAAAAGACTGGAAATTTTTACTCTGTCAACCTGATTCCATCTCTTGCGGTGTTCCACAAGGTTCACTTTTGGGGCCCCGACTGTTCTCTCTCTGTTTATTTCCTCTTGGATTACAGGGGCAATAATTAGAGGGGCACATTTACAAAGACAGACGCACATTGATTTACGATTGTTATTGATCGCTGGTCAGGGGTCTGATGTCCTAAGTGTAAAGGTTTTCACTCCACTGAGTCCTGAGAAAAATAAATGGTAAATAGTTTTGTCTGTCTACTATATCGATAGGCCCTTTCTGTTACTACAAGGGACACCTACAATAATGCAAATAGTGTTTTCATCGGTTGTTGCAGTACTAAATACTGCTGCTAAACATTGCATCAAGTGTAAAACTGTGAAAAGAGAACAATGAAACACTTATTAGACACTTTATTTCCTCCTGTACACACAGCTACATCATTTATATCTGCTTTTCTTATCAGCTCCCGCATCAGAAATGCTCTTATTTTATTAAAAATACGTCAAAATATGTTCTTAAAGTTCACACAAAGATTATGTTTCAACAATCGAAGCATGTTTTCTCCTTTGTTGTTGTTTGCTTGGACTCTGCAGCACACTGGACTTCCCCACTATTGTTTAAAAAGGGCAAATGGAGGGGGCTCTCAAAGAGCACCGTGCAATCACAGGTGGTATGAGAAAATGGAGGATGAAATGATTCGACGCAAACTCCGGCGGGTACAAGGAACCTTCCACCTACACTGCTGCATCTTGGATGTGTGATTTGGAGTCTATTTTCTCCTCTGATTTTCTGGCTCACTGTGACCATAAAGCTTACAGCTCTATTTGGAACGGAGGCCCTGGCGAGGATGCTGGGAAGCAGCGAGCGAACGGGAGGGAGGGAGGGAGGGAGGGGGGGTCTGAGTCTGGCCTGGCGGGGTGCTACAGCAGTTAATTAAAGCTGGTGGGCAGGTATTTCAGGATCGGGAGTGGGTGTGTTGAGAGGGCCCCTGGTCGCCTTTGCATGGAGTCATCCTGTCATGAGTAATCGTGGCTGCTGCGAACGCTCGATTGTGCCCGCTGTGCCTCTAAATGCACGATGTGGTCATCTCAATAGAACTCGCTTGATGTGGTTTGTTGTGACTGGCGCTGGTTTTATGGCACCGATCATTTTCAGCAGTGAGACATCTGATTAATATGGTGTTAGGACGGCATTCTGCTGGACAGTAAATCGCAGGCTTATTCAGCTAACTGTTACACTCTCTTATGTAACGGACACAAGCAGGATTATTGTGATTTCTTTGCCTCTGAACACAATGTTGTCACTGGCACATGAGAGGGATTATTTACCACTACTATATGTCAATTTCATTCAAATAAATGCCTCTATTTATAATAATTTGAATAAAAGATTACCAATATGAGGAATTCATGCATCAAATTAAGGAAACTGCCAAAAAAACAGTCAAAAATGGCTGTTTGTTGACATTTTTAAGACTGCATTCTAGGAGTGTAACGGTATTTGTATTCGTCCCGTACCGTCACGGTACGGGGGTCACGGTTCGGCACACACAATCACACGACGAATACACCAGTGAGTAAAAAAAAAAAAAAATTCCAACCTTAGATGGCGGTAATGAGCCTAAAAGCTGCCGGCAACCACCATTATCACAGAAGAAGAAGAAGTAAAACAAGCAGGTCCAAACATGAACAATCAAAGAAGAAAGTACAAGCGGAATGAGAGCTGCAGCGTGTGGCGGAGCAGATTAAACGGGAGAGTATTTGTTCCGCCTGCGTTCCCTCATAAGGCGTGACGTGTGACGTGCCAGTAAACGGGAAGCAGCACAGTCAAAAAACCAGCAGAGAACGCCACGGTGGTGGAAAAACACTTTTCTAATACAAAACCCCGACATAAAAAACATTGGAGAGGCGAGATGGAACCAAATCGCGCAACAGCGAGTTGTATAAAGAGCTCCATAGCAGAATACGAGCGATCGCCGGCTGGTGTTATGGATTAACTGGTACCCGTGTTAACGAATGACAGCGGAGGTCTGTGTAAACACACGCTGATTACAGCAGTTGTTAAAGTAAGACTCACAAAAGACTTTAAACGTATACACTCACTGTAACTGTCGATAACCGACGTTCGCCAGAACGACTAGATGTTTCAGTCATTATTGGTCACAAGTTAACACGGGCTAATTCTTTCCAATAAAAACAGTTTTCACACACACACAAACACACACACACGTGTCTGAATTTACTGGGTCTTGCTCAACACAAGCACAGCAATTCTTTTGCATTTGGCATTTCTTTCTATGTGGTGCTAAATGGAGATGAAATAACTTCATTTGCAAAAGTAGTATGTGGTGTGTTTTGAATATTTTACATGGTCATTATCATGAACTTTAATCCAGATAATTCTGCACTGTGACAGTTCATATGTCTGGAACATGTTTCAGTAACGGGGTCCATTATGGAAACACACTGCTGCTGAAGAGTGAAAGGTAAGGTGTGGTGCAGTGTCAGTTACATGTAGGGATCCCTACTTCTCGAGAATTCAGTATTGATGTAATCTTGCCCCATTATATCTTTATACAACTGTCACCAAATAGCCTTATAAAACAATCCTGTCATCAACCAATTCTTCTTTTGAGCTGGCCTCATGGTGACAGTAGCCGCTGTACAATTTCAAAGAGTAACAAGTGGAAACAAGGCTTTTATCTCTATTGGGGAACTACTGCGCCGTATACTGAGACGTGTGTGTTCTGTCTGGGTTTCTCACACAGGCCTGAATCACATCATTGCAGCATTATCCAGGAAACAGTTGACAGGTGGATCTTCTGCCCACTGCTCAACTACTGAAGATGGAAAAATAGACATTTAGTTTGACAAACTTCCAGAGGTGGAGAGAGTTCTGAAAATTTAGTAGTGAAGTACAAATACTGCTACACTGATTAATGCTCAATTACACGTAAAAGTACTGGTGTCAGAAAAATACTTCGGAGTACAAACTATGTTTCCAGATAAACTGCTCAGAGTATTATTTCTTTAACCAATGGATGTTTTACTGTGTTGTCAGGAGCAGCCATCTTATTTGATTTGTCTGATACAATACTCCGTTTAAAGCTTTTTCTCAGATGAACAATGGAAAAACTCTGCCAAGACAGTTTGTCTTGTGACCAAATGTTAATATAATCAGGAATTTATTTTTATTAAATGAATTCCCCCTTCTTAAAAACATTCATTGTTTTTGCTTTATTTTGGTTTAAATTTTTTAAATCAATATAATTTCTAGATTATTAAAATTTTTAGCTTGCAGAGTGAATCCCTCTCAGGGAATCAATCACATCAAAACCTTTCTCTTTGGTTAAAAACCTGCTTATTTTTCCTGAACTCCCTGTTCTTCCTCCGTATCTTCAAACTCTCTCTCTCTCTCTCTCTCTCTCTCACAGTGCATGCTCGGAGTGATTGGCAGTCGGAGTGTGAGAGAGCGTGGTGTGTGTGGCGTTGCTTTTTGCTTGTTTTTTCTGTTTGTTTAAGTTGTTAATGTTCACTGTCACTGTAGTTTATTGATCATACAGCACATTTATTTGTTTCATATCGTTTTGGGGGTTTCTTGGTGGGTTTTGCGGTCCATTTGGGGGTCTGGCTGCTGCCATGACCAACCTCGGACAGCTCACCCACAGACACGGTGACCGGGTTGTGGCCCCGCCCCCTGCGGCATGGAGGACGTGGCTGTGGAGGAGAAGGTGGGCGACGATAATCTGAAGTCGGCCGCGGGGATGAACAGCGCCGTGGTGATCTTCCTGGACCGGGTGGAGCAGGCCAACGCTGTGGTGGACTCGGGCATCACCATCGGGGACAGGTTCGTCCCGGTCCAGCCGGCTGTCCGGGTCATTCTGTCCAACGTCTGACGGTGAGGTGGAGGGACGGGTGGAGCAGGATCAGGGAGAGACAGTGATGGAGGAGACTAATGAGGCCGAGTGGAGGAGGGAGTGGAATTTACTTCATGCCAATAGAACTCTTCTCATCAGGCCAGTTCTACTTCGTAAGTGCTTAGCCCGCCTACGGGCTTCGCTAGTGGCACACCTCCAATCTCTGTCCAATCCACTGAGACTATACAAAGCTCGACGCACCAATCCCCCGCACGCGATGGCGCAGCGCCACGCCCCACACCGAGGGTACATAACCTCGGATGGCGCTAAGCAAACCCTTCTTCTTTCTCAGCATCTCCATGAGATTTAGAAGCCTCTTTCTACGGATCAAGATTCAACTAGGATGGATTCGCTGGCCCGGGACCAGTCGCCATCGGGCGTCGGGCCGTTCCTCTGCCGCTCTTGCGGCATTCCGCTCATCGTGCAGGACTGTCACGAGCTCTGCTTCCTCTGCCTTGGCTGGCAGCATCACCGCCAGCGGACCTCCTGCACGGCCTGCCTCGCGCTGCCGCTCGAAGAGAGCCAGCGGCGAGCAGCCTTCATGGGCGCAACCTCCCCGGCTCCTGCCGGTGAGGACGACGCCGAGGAGACCGCCGCCGCCGCCTGCGACTGGGCCGAGATCCGCGGCAGCGTCGTCAGCAGCAGCAGCAGCAGCGTGTCTGTGTCACGGAGTTCGATTCTGTTCGACTCCGCCTCCACCGCATCCCGTCTCCCCCGTGAGCCTGTGGAGCACCGAGCGGGGCTCTTCACTTCAGCCGCCGAGCGCACCGGCCTCGCGCTGCCGCCGCAGCCTCCGGAGCCGGTGCAGCGTGATTTTGCACTCGGGCTGGCAACCCGGTCACGGGCTTGGTCCTGGACTGCGGTCCTATGTCCCGCCGTGCCGTCCTTTCAAGCTCACGTGCAGCGGGACTGGGGTACGCCACTTGCCGCCAAGGGTACGGTGAAGGGCTACCGAGAGTATTCTTGTGTGGAGGGCTGACCGCCGGTCTCCGGAGTGCCTGCCATTGAGGATTCCGTTCGGCTGTGCCTCCGCCCCCGATCCTCCGCCTGGCCCGGCGGAAAGCCCGTGCTGCCGTCGGAAAGGGACAGGCGCATGGCGAGCTTCCTGGATCGTGGCTACGCTAGCGGCAACCTGACGTTCGCCCTAGCCAATAACATGACCTTCCTTCTGGGCTCTGTGGACAAGATCTGCCACGAGAAGTCCCAGCTTTCCCCCGAAGACATCGTGGAAGTCCAAAATACGGCCGAAGTCCTGATGCGCATGTGCAGAGCCATCGCTGTCAGTGGAGGCCGCGTCATGGCCAACGCACAGCTCGCCATGAGGCACCTGTGGCTTGGTCTGTCTTTTTTATCTGAGCGGGACCAGCGGGGCGTCCTGGGACTCCCCCTGTCCACCTCTTCTCTTTTTGGGCCCGATATACAGGTGATCATCGAGCGCCTGGAGGCAGCAGCGCGAGGATCGCAGCAGCTCGCCCCGCACCTCCAGCCCCGCCGTGAGCCGCCGCTGCAGCGCCGTCGCTCCGCGGACCAGCGGCGTCCCGCTCCTTGGAGCACCTCGGCACCTGGACAGACCGGACCGTCTTTCCGCCGATCCTCCCGGGGCGCCGATCAGCCCAGACGGTCCCGCGCTCCCGAGACACGGAGCGCCCCGTCCGCTCGACACGCACCTGCCAGCAAACATGCAAATAAAGGCCGTCAGGCCCGTTACATCTTCCAAAGAGCAGCAGTTCCTCCTCTCCCCCGTGTTAGCATGATCGAAAAGTGCAAAACCCGGCTGGGCCCTTCTCCCTCCCTCCTCCCGCTCCGCGATAAGGCGGCTGAGGATGGTGAGCGGAATGCGCACGGAACCGCCTCTTCACCGGCGCTTTCTTCGCGCTCTGGCCGCAATGCGGCTGCGGACGCGGGGCATAGCAGCGCGCTGGAGCCGCTAGCTTTCCCGCTGTGTGCGTCACGCAAGCGGTGCGCTGCTGATGTCTTTTCAGCGCCCCGCAAACGCTTCAGGCTGCACTCTCCACCGGCTTCGGCTCGAGTGAGCATTTCGAAGCGTCAGAGCGACGGCTCCGGCCCGGCCCGGATCCCCGCCGTGGGATATCCCGGCCCCGGCCGCACCCATAGCGCTCTCAGCAGCGTTTGTCCGCCGACCTCCGCTCGTGTTAGCATGACGAGGCGTCAGAGCGGCGGTGCCGTTACGCAACGGGCTGCCGACATGCAGCGCCCCAGCCCCGGCGCCACTCATGCCGCTCCCAGCGGAGTTTCTCCGCCGAGCGGCGGACTCACGCCGGCCCGGGTGTCCGCCGTAAAGCGCCCCGATCCCGGCCTTATTGGTGTTGCTCCCGGCAGCGCTCCCTCGGCTTCCCCGTGTGTTGTCACGGCGGAGCCTCGGAGCAGCGGAGCTCTGCCGTCCCGGGCTCCCGCTATTGAGCGTCCCGGCTCCGGCTTCAGCATCACGGCCAGCGATCCGGAAGGCTCCGACATCAGCACCGAGGACAGCGACCCGGAAAACTCCGGGATCGCGCTGCCTCTGCTCGGGTTGTCCCCAGCAAAGCGCCGGTCCGCGGCCCCCTGGCGGCCGCCCGCTCTCATTCAGGGGACGCCTGCTCCACAGCCCTTTCGCCGGGGCCCCCCCGTCTCCCGAGGACGGGAGGACGGGTGGGCCGTCCCCGCTGGCCATGGTACAGCCACTCACGCTCCGGTTTCACACGTGGCGTGTTATGTTGGGACCCGCTTTCTCCCTGGCTGTCCAGGACACTGAGAAACGGTTATGCCCTGCAGTGTCGTCCGCCTCTCTTCAACGGCATCCTTCGTACGCGGCTCGCATGCCCTGCGGGGACGGCCGCTCTCAAGGCAGAAGTAGCCTCACTCCTCCGCCGGGGTGCGGTCACGGAGCTGAGCGCAACAGAGGCGAACTCGGGGTTTTTATTCCCCCTACTTCTTGGTCCCCGAGAAAAGCGGGGGTGTAAGACCCATTCTGGACCTGATGGTCCTCAACTCTCACATAGCCACCAGGAGGTTCCGCATGCTGACGGTCAAACACCTCCTGGAGAGCATTCGACCTGGGGACTGGATGACTTCGATCGACCTGACGGACGCCTACTTCCACATCCCCATTCTCAGAAGGCACAGAGCCTTCCTCCGCTTTGCCGTGGGGACCAGGTATTTTCAATACAACCGGCTCCCCTTCGGCTACTCTCTCGCCCCTCGCACCTTTACCAAGTGTGTCGAAGCAGCGTTGGAGCCCCTCCGTCGTCATGGTCTGAGGATCCTCACTTACATCGACGACTGGCTCATACTGGCGTCCTCTCATCAGGATACTGTGCTGCACATGACCCAGGTCCTGCACCACATCGAGCTCCTGGGGTTCATGGTGAACCGACACAAGAGCGCGCTCACCCCAGCTCAGAGCATGGCTTATCTGGGGTTGGAGCTGGACTCGCTCTCTATGACTGCCCGCCTCTCCGAGGAGAGACGGACCTCCCTTCTCTCGACCCTGAGGTCTGCAGTGACCACACCCCTGGTCGGGGTTTGTCTGATCAGGACCGTCCTGGGTTTAATGGCCGCGGCCCACCCAGTGGTCCGGCTGGGCCTTCTACACATGCGCAGGCTGCAACGGTGGTTTGCACGCCTCCGCTGCGTGGGGAAGTGGGACGGATGCAAACGGTTCCCGATCCCGCCCCAAGCACGCCAGGATCTCCTTTATTGGATGGATCCTGCTCTCCTAATGCAAGGAGTTCCCCTGGGCTGCGTGTCGCATCACGTCAAAGTGTTCACCGATGCGTCTCTCGCGGGATGGGGAGGCACCCTAGACCACCACGCGGTGGGCGGTGCTTGGGATTTGACTCCCACTCACATCAATGTGCTGGAAATGACGGTGGTGCAGAGGGTCCTGCTCCATTTCCAAGCCAGGCTGAAGGACAGCCATGTGCTCATCAGGACGGACAACACTACGGTGGTCGCGTACCTGAACAGGCAGGGGGGGACCCGGTCTCCCCCTCTTCATCGCATAGCGGCGGAGATCCTCCGGTGGGCGGACCGGCACCTCGCGTATCTCAGAGCGCGTCACGTGCCCGGAGTCCTCAACGTCGGTGCAGACAAAATGTCCCGGGGAGGCCCACTCCACGACGAGTGGGGCCTGTCCCCGTGGGTCGCAGCCCGACTCTGGCGCAGGTTCGGATGCCCAGTGGCAGACCTTTTCGCCAGTGCAGAGAACGCACAGTGCCCACTCTGGTTCTCGCTCAGGTCGTCAGACGCCCCCCCTCTAGGGGTAGACGCCTTCGCACACAGGAGCTGGCCGTCGGGCATCCTGTACGCGTTCCCTCCAGTCCACCTCTTGACCCCGCTGCTGCGCAGGGTGAGGTTGCACAATCTTCACGTGATCGTGGTGGCTCCGGACACCCCGAGTGCGCGGTGGTTCCTGGACCTGGTTCAGTTGGCAGTCGGGGACCCGTGGCCGATTCCCGACGGGCCCGACGTACTGCAGCAGGCAGGAGGCGCCCTTCGGTCCCGCCCCTTCCTGGGCGGGAGGCTCCTGCCTTGGAGGCTGAGCGGGTGAGGCTGGTGGAACTAGACCTCCCCCCAGCGGTGGTGTCCACCATCCAGAGTGCCAGGGCCCCCTCTACTGTCAAGGCCTACAGGTCTCGGTGGAAGCTCTTCACGTCGTGGTGCTCGGAGAGGGGCTTGGACCCGGTCTCCTGCACCATTGGTGGAGTTTTGGAGTTCCTCCAGGCCCTGCTGGACAGCGGTCGCGCTGCATCCACCCTGGCAGTGTTTGCATCAGCCATCACAGCGGGCCACGGCGGTTTCGGCCACTTTTCTGCATGCAGCCACCCGCTTGTGAAGCGGTTTCTGCGCGGGGCGTGTCGGTTGCGACCGCCCCCCAGGCATGTGGTCTCTCCATGGGACCTCCATGTGGTGTTGGAGGGCCTTAAGGGACCTCCTTTCGAGCCTTTGGAGCAGGCGGAGGACCGCTTTCTCTCCTTTAAGGCCGCCATCTTGTTGGCGCTAGCATCCGCCAAGAGAGTTGGGGATCTCTGCGCATTGTCAGTCCACCCATCCTGCATGGTGTTCAGCCAGGATGGGGGACTCGTGCACCTCTGGCCTAACCTGGCCTTTCATCCCAAGGTGATCACTTCGGACTTCCGGTCGCGAGTGATCCGGATCAGGACGCTTGACTCCATGCCTGGTTCGTCTGGGGACGACCCACGCCTGCGGTCACTGTGCCCGGTCAGGGTTCTGCGTCTTTATGTCCAGCGCACAGCTGGCTTTCGCACCACGGACCAGCTGTTTGTGAGGTTTGGAGTCCAGGGGCGTGGTTCCCCGCTGACCTCTCAGCGTCTCGCCCACTGGGTGGGGGGCGCTATTGCAGCTGCCTACGAGGCACAGAATCTCTCGCCACCAGCAGTGATTCGTGCTCATTCCACACGACGTGTGGCTGCCTCTGCGGCCCTGTGCAGAGGGGTCACGGTGAGTGACATCTGCCAGGCTGCCTCCTGGGCCTCTGCGTCCACCTTCGTGCGTTCGTATCTGTTGGATATGTGCACTGACTCTGTGGCCATGTCGGTTTTCGGCGAGAACAGGAGTTCGGTCGTCTAACCGTTTCGGTCCTTCTGGCCTGGCTGCCGCGTCCCAGGTGGGCTCGCGGACCAGGGGTTCCCCGCCTGCCGCTCGGCTCTGCCGCGGTCTGCGGATGTTGTTTACGGTGTTGCAAGGGCAGGAGTTCTGCCGCTTGCCGTTTTTGGGTTCGCTGCCGCTCCCCGTGCGTGGAACGCGGGCCAGGGGTCCCCCCCTTCACCGCCTGCCGCTGTGGTTTCCCGGCCGGCATGTGTGTGTGTCGCTGTGGCGATGCTTTGTACGTCGTGGGCCGCACTACGTCGCTAGGTGCCCGCCTCGTCCTTCGGGAGTTCTACGGCCGTTCTGGACGTACGGTTTGTTTACTTCCGTCTTACGCACCAATCCCGTCAGCAGGCCAGCTGGGAGTACATTCATCGACCTACGGCCTTCGCCTTGGTGAGTACCACTAGCGAAGCCCGTAGGCGGGCTAAGCACTTACGAAGTAGAATTAGTAGTTACTGGATGTAACTCCAGTTCTACGAGTAAGTGCGTGCCCGCCTACCTGCTGGCCCAGCTGTCTGCTTCCCTTGTTTTTGCTACGTCAGAAGAAGGGTTTGCTTAGCGCCATCCGAGGTTATGTACCCTCGGTGTGGGGCGTGGCGCTGCGCCATCGCGTGCGGGGGATTGGTGCGTCGAGCTTTGTATAGTCTCAGTGGATTGGACAGAGATTGGAGGTGTGCCACTAGCGAAGCCCGTAGGCGGGCACGCACTTACTCGTAGAACTGGAGTTACATCCAGTAACTACTAAATCGTTTCCACTGCTGCTCAAACATTTGACTGCTGCTCCTGCTAAACGCCTTGAAGATGGACGGAAGGAGTCTGAAACACTCGGCTTGTATTTGGTTTTATTGAAGAAGAGAGATATGAATCGGGAGCCTTTTTTTGAGGCACCTCCAAAAGCTGACCCATTTATTTATTCAGAATACAAAAATACACATCTCAGTAACAAATCGTAATAAGTGGTTAACCATGCATTCTAAGCATAAAAAGGCACAGAAAACAGTCACTTAGTAGTCATAAAAATGATCAACTATTTTACCAAAAATCATCCACATAGTAATACAGGTGAGGACCGTAACATTATATTCCAAATGTGAGAACACAAAACAAATGAAACTGTGTCATTGTAAACGTAATGTAAACAAATGAAACTCACTTTTCTCCCATAGATTCAGGACTACATGCCAGCTCGCCGGTCTCCCTAAAGGTCGTTGCATGGGTTCTCCCGGGGTTCTGGAGAACCAGGCAGTTTGCAGCATTATGTACAGTCCACTGAAAAGACACGGCGAGGGGGGGAGGCGGCCAAACACACCCAGACAATTCACACACACACACACACACACACACACACACACACACACACACACACACACACACACACACACACACGCTGGGAGCAGCATCTCGGTCACCGTTCAAGCACAAACCAGCACGAAGAGACGGAGACAGAACCAGAATCCGAAATGTTCAGTCTGATCTGACGAGACGAAAACACCTTCAGCCAGGAGCCACGAATCAGGAAACGTCTTTTGATTGACAGACTGTCCATTTCTGAGAACCAAGAGAGGAAGATCCCGTTTACACGACGACGATTCAGGTGAAAACGCAAAGTTTTAGCTTATTTGTTTCAGGAAAGTTTGATGTTGACACGGAAACGCTGAAAACGACGTGGCTAACCGTTATCATCTCCGCCCAAACGTAGAGTAACAGTAGTGAGTTTGAGGGGTTTTTATATACTGTTTGAAATAAAAAATCAGCAAATCAAGCTGCTCGGATCTCCTCTGATTTTGAGGAAACAATCAATTTAAAACGCGTCATGGAGGTTTGGTATGAACACCGTCAGCTCACCTGGCTCCACCCTGTGTCGCTCTGTCGCTGCTGTCGCTCTGGCCTCCCTTCATCTCTGCACGTGTTCTGATTCAACAAAAGAGAGAAACCATAAAGAAATAAATTTTGCACACAATTTGAGAGAAAAAAAAAGGTTTTTCTTCCATGATGAGTTTCCTGAGCTCAGGAGGAGACCTTACCAGAGTCGCCAGCTACAGACCATCCACGACATCCCTGAGCCCAGAACTCCAGACCCTGAGGGCACAGGTGGATGTCTTCATCCAAAGGGTCTGGTTTGGGGCCGGCGGCCTGGGAAACTCTTGATTCTGCAAGAGATCAATCAAGGAAAAGCCTCATTATCACCATTCAGATGCAGCAGAACATCACAAAAAAAGACAGAAATTAATTGATTTCAATAATACGATGAAAACTGACAAAAAGGAAAAGGCGAAAGCTGAAGTGTACCAGCTTCAGTGTTACATGTAAGGGTCCTGAAATCTGGAATGAGCTTGATAAATCCATCCAAGAATCCACAAGTCTACATGTATTTAAAAAGAAACCAAAAGCAGAATTACTTCAGAAATATGTGTGATCCAAACCCCAGGTGGCTGATGAACTTCATTAGGTTTGTAAGTTTTTTTTGCTTTGTTTTTTTTTTTTTTTTGCTTTTTCTTTCCTTGTCGTCTTTTTTTCTTTTTTTTTTCTAATGGATGTGGGATTCAATTTGTGCAAATCTTAAATGTGAAGGGGTAGATTTAATAAGTTCTTCGAACTTCTCCCTGCTCCTTTTTGAGCACAGTTGAAATATTACTGAACTACTACTACTATAAATGGACAATTGATGCTATTATTGTTGCTCAAATAAAGAGATTGATTGATTGATTAATGCATTCTCAATTGTCCATCCTGTGTTAGTCCATGCTGATCGGAGCCTTAACCTGTCATTTTCCTCTCTTCATCGAGGCTCTTGCTCGCTTCTCTCCCCCTCCCCTCGGGTCTCGTCTGCATCCAGTAAATGTGTACCGCACGTTTAATGTCCTCATGTTAGTTGCAAAGCTGCAAGCCGCTCAGCTTTTACTTGATCCAAATGAATTCATATGGATCACGAACCAATCGTGATCCATTTTAATGGATGAACGCGGAGACGCTGACGGGGGCCTTCCTCTTCTCGCTGGAGTCTCAGACCGCCATCGGCTACGGCTTCCGCTGCATCTCCGAGGAGTGCCCGCTGGCCATCTTCACCCTGGTGGCCCAGCTCGTCATCACCGGCCTGGCTGAGGTCTTCGTCACCGGTGCCTTCCTGGCCAAGCTGGCGCGGCCCAAGAAGCGGGCGGAGACCATCAAGTTCAGCCAGTCGGCGGCGGTGTGCCGGCGCCGGGGCCAGCTGTGCCTGATGCTGAGGGTGGCCAACATGTGCGGCTACGAGTTCAAGCCGGTGCTGTTCAGCACGCCCAGCGGCCGCTACGTGGCCGACTTCAAGTTCTTCCACAAAGTGCAGGCGAGCAACGACACGGTTCGTCAGCAACAACACAGAGAAGCTGAAACTGGAGGAGGACTACAAGAAGAAGTAAACCGTTTATCAGGAAGGCAATAAAATGTTTTTTAGGTAACAAAGAGACTGAATACAAAACATTTAAAATACAGGAGAAATTCGTAGCAGCTTGACCAGTGAAATGTGATTTGCTGTTTCATGGAATTATAAGATAAAGTGATATAAAACTACAAAACAGCGTCAGTGGAGTTCACAGAATAGGATCCTGTTGGACGCTTCTCTGCAGAAGAAGACATAGATGTGAAAGGGAATGTATTTAATGTGTTCAGCAACTTTAATCATTGCAAAAACCACACAAATTTACACACCTTTACCACAAAAATGTGTGAGAAATAGAAAAGTTTAAGTTAATCCACCAGAGTTCATGTCTTAAATTTAAATCTCTGCATTTGTGTTTTTTTCTACCTTGAAATAAAAACCCAGTTACAGTCTGATCCAGTCATTTCAGCTGGTACCTGTTTCAGAATGTTGATCATCCTATCATTAAACGTGAAATCAATACCGTATTGGCCCGAATATAAGACGACTCTGAATATAACACGACCCCTATTTTTCAAATATCATTTTGTGAAAATAAAAATATGTTGAAGACAATAAGGTTACTCATGAGAGAACTTATTTTTGTACAATTATTTAAACTCAAAAACTCACAACAGAGATAATATTTCACGTGATTTAAGATTAAAAGAAATATTACTGCAGTATTAAATAAAAATATACTCTCTTTCTCAAAAAAAGCAACAATAAGCTACAATTAAGAACCTCAAAGATAATCATGTAAATAACTTTATAACCATCAAATTCAAGTTCTGTTCAGCTTCATGAACATTAACAATTCAGCCTCCGTGAATGTTGGGTTCAGATTGGCCTGTGGAGAACAGTTCTTCAGAAAGAAAGCAGGAGATTTCAGCTGGTCTGAGCTTTTATTACTTTCTCCTGAAGACACTGTAAACTGAAACACACCAGATATACACAGAAGTGAACAAATACACAAGATGTATCACAACATACATCACTGTCGAAAAACGAAAGTTACGTATGTAACTACGGTTCTATGAATCCCGGATGACCGCCAGAGGCGGTGCTTCAAGCACTGAATGATCATTCTTGCGTATGCACATGTCGAGAATAAATAACAACAACGTCACCTGGTGACCTCCGGTGACCTACGTGAGTCTATAAAGTCACGTGACACCGGAGACTCAGTCCCAAGAACCTTCTCGCGCAGCACGAGGATTCCGAGGGACTGAACGCTCTGGCGGTCATCCGGGATTCATAGAACCGTAGTTACATACGTAACTTTCGTTCTATTTCATCCCTCCTGACCGCCAGAGGCGGTGCTTCAAGCACTGGATGACTAGTGTCAACAAGGTCCCGAGGAATCAATGGACCCACTCATGCACCCACCTCAATCAATTGAAGGGCGATGCTGGCGCAGAACGCCGTCCAGCGGTTGAGCAGCAGCCATGTTGACACGGTAGAACCTGGCGAAAGTGTTGACTGATGTCCACGACGCAGCGGCACATACAGCCTCCAGCGGCACCCCCGCCGTCACCGCCCAGGAAGTGGAAACGCTCCTGGTGGAATGGCACTTCACCCCCGGAGGCAGCGACTGACCACAAAGAGCATAGGCTTCCGTGATGACAACCCACCACCCAGTGTGACAACCGCTGTTTAGACAGTGCCTGGCCCACCCGTGGCCCGGCAAAGCACACAAAAAGGCTGTCAGACCTCCTAATAGACGCTGTCCTCCGCAGGTAGGTGGACAGAGCACACACAGGGCAAAGTTGTTCACAGGAAGAACCCGAGTCAAAACGGGCCAGGTCCAGTGGCCCCATAGCAGCCGCTGAGGGCACCTTAGGAACAAAGGAGGGGTTAGGCCACAACGTAACCCCCGAACCATCCGGACGCCACCGACAGCAGGACTCGTGGGCCGAGAGGGCCTGCAATTCCCCGACACGTTTAGCCGAAGCCATTGCCAGAAGAAACGCGGTCTTCATCGACACCCATTTGAGGCCCACCTCGGTCAGCGGTTCGAATGGCGGAGAGCGCAGTGCCTCGAGCACCAATGAGAGGTCCCACGGAGGAACCATACGGCGGGTCGGAGGCCGCAACCGCCGGGCACCTTTTAAAAATAAGGACATTAATTTATGGCCCCCTATAGTCGCACCATCCACCTCA